>NW_019416499.1:424941-512626 GCF_000390285.2 Anoplophora glabripennis | reverse complement strand
TAATAAAATTATAAGTTAATTTTAAATCCCGAATACTAAAACCATTTTTTATCTTTGAATTACCATTTAAATTACATTGAGTGATATCCTGTGAGAAAAGCTAGCCTGGTAAGTGATCAATTATATTTCATGAATTAATAGAAAAAGTTACAACATTTTACTGGCGCTCTATATAATAATACACACCAATACACAAAACAGAACAAAGATATTTGTCACAATTGAAGCATCACAATATTTTAAGAATATATACAGTTTATCAATAAAAAATAAACAAAATCGTTCAGGAAAATATCTTTTATGCTAGAGACACAAACAATAACTAATTTCACTAGAATACAGAAGGTCAAAGTAGTACATTTTGATTTTGATTTAATTTGAAAATAATATGCTACAGTATATTGTATTCCCAGATTATTTAAAATTTAAAATATAATAATACAATGCGTGACCACTTGTACTATAACAGAAGAAAGGAACTGTAAATTGCATTACATTACAATTATTCAGAACAATACGATTTATTTAAAACTGTCGTTAGGATACTATCTCAATAATAATTTAAAGTGAATTTACTTTTCGTGTTAAATTATGTTAGGTATAAGAATTTTAATAAAACACTTTCATAAATTTTCACAAACTGCTAATCAAAAGGAAATATCTGACATGACTACTGTATTATTAATGAAAGAAAGCTAATTGCATAATGATTTTTAATTTACATTATTATTTTTCAAATAAAGTAAGCGCTGCTAATTTTTTTCTATAGGAAAAGACTAAATGTCCAGATAGTCCTTTATTAATCTTAAAAAAATTAGCAGAACTAGCGCATGAAATAATTTTAACTCTACGTGGTGCCATTATAGTTTTTCATGGAGGATATATTTTCCATTTTATACCTCTACAACTTGATTTATAGACCTTGTCTGGGAACGGATGCGCGTCGTTTTATACTGCACACGGTGGGATTCGAAAATGTAAAATAAATAGGTATTCCTCTCGTATGTACTTAATGTACAAGATAAAATGGGACTATATTTTATAAAATACTTGATACGTCTCCAATATTAATAGCACTGAGTAACAACACGCTCAATGGATAAAAATGGAACTGTGAAATGACCAAAATCAAAGAAAAAGTTTAATGGCTCAAAGGCGCGTTCAAATGAAAATTCGCCGGACGATATCTGGTTTCTTTCTAATGCGTGCATTAAAAAGAGACCCGTATATCGTCCAGCAACGCATGACGTCTAATCTCAACCGTCTCATTATTATTCACTGTTTTAGAATGTGCGGCAATTAAAAAAATATATTGGTTTTACATTTGCAGTCCGATCAATGTTACGTAAAGATAATTATCATTTTCATAATTATTCTTTGTTACGAGCAACACTGACAGCATTAAACAAAATCGAATAGATAAGAAATGAAATATTACAAATAAGTACAAAAAATAGTTTTTCTTTATTACATAGTGCAATTTATAAGTATAATTATCTTGATTAAAATAAATAACTAAAAGTATTGTCTAATAGAGATTAAAATTTAAGATAACAACCTGTATAAAAATTATACTTCTTCCATAATATTTAAATTACACCGTGATCTATTATACCATTATGTATTACAGAATAAGAGTAGAGAATAATATTTAACAACAAAAAGCCTAATTTCTGTTAACAGTATTTTCGATTTAAATTTTACGTTTTATTGGCAATTCGCATGCGACAAGTAAGATTACCGTACGCAAATAAATAAAGTGGGCAAACAGCTAGTTACCGACCTAAAAAACGTGCCAAAAGATAGGACTTATCCGTAATTAGTAATAACATAGACAAAATAGCTATCGCCACAGACCGCTACTGGAATAGGCCAGCAGTTTTAAATTTCCGAATTGCAGGTAGAGTACATACAAACAAGACTTTGGTAATGTTGCCAGGCGAACTTACGGATTTCTTTTGTACACTTTTTTATCAATATCTGATTTTTGCGTTACTGTATTTACTTAAATGTATGATATAGGTATTGATACAAATGTTTTTAAAGAATCAACGAATATCTACGTAGTTTCATATAATATTCTACAGCGGTGTTACAATTAAGTTATTTAATCATAATTTCGTTAATTAGCTACCTACTATTTTCATTTTTTGGTATTGAAATACTGCAGAAAATATATTTCCAAATAAACAAAATTCGTAATGATATTTTAAACAGCTTGTAATATAATTTTTTTAATATTTGATGATGACGATAAATTTATTTAATATTTGTATATTAAATAAATTATTATTATTAATTAGTACGTTATGTAGTGGGTTATTAGTACGTCGCGGAATGTAGGTACAGTTTCTTTTTGTATTTTGACATCCACTTATAGCTTTAATAATTAAAGATAGAAAGAAACTTTAAATACAAATGTACGACTTTTCCTTTATTTCTTTTGACATCAAAATTTGCTGTCATAAAATATATATGTTTAAAATAAAAAAAATCATTAAAAAAATTAAAATTCATCCTTATGAAAATAACAAACAACGATTTTTATAACTAACCTTTACAGCAACATAAGGAGAATACCTAAAAATGAAATAACATTAAAATACCTACAATTTTTACAAATCAGCATGCAAGTAATTGTGATGATACAGTTGAAAATATGTTTTAATTTACTATTAATTGCTTCAAAAACAAATTCAAAATTATCAAACATTTCGTCCTGTATTTTTCTTTTAGTGCTTGTAAATTTTCAGGTCTTTAATAATATATTTTGTTGAAGTGTCCTCACAAAAATATGTCTAAAGGACTGAGATCGGGGCTGTTTTCTGGCCACCTAAGGTTTCTAATAATATTTTTTAGTGTTCGTTGACGGGATTCTTCCTCCAAAATAAATTTGCCAATATTCCTGAAGAACTTTTGCACATTATTGTTATTTGAATAATACAGTTAATTATGTTTTATTTTTCGTCATCAGAATAACCCATTTAATTTTTTTTTAATTTTTTAAATAAAAATGGGTTATTCTAATAATGATAAATCCCATGTATTTTTAAAAGAAGGTTCGTTTCTGTCGTTTTTGTCTGATTGTGTGCGAGAGAGATAGAGTTATAGTGTGCGATAGAGATAGAGTGACTCTGTCCTCATAGAGGGCTTCTATTTCTCTCTCTGCTGTCTTCAGGAGTTTTTGGGCTTCCCCAGCAATTTCAGGACACCTAGGGAGGGAACGTGGGGTAGAGCGCGTGGCCTTTTTAGCCTTCGTTCTCGATCTATGATGTCACACAGTATAAGAAAAAAAAAACGGTTTTTGCTCGTAACTCGGAAATGGCTGGAAATATAAACAAATTTCCCCTTGGTTCTGAGTAGATCACTCGGTGGGTGACGCAGAGCGGGGTGTCACAATATATGAAAAAAAAAAAACAGTATTTGCTTGGATTCTAAGTATCAAAAAATCTTCCAATGTTCTGATTGGTGATCGAGTGAAAAACGTCAAAACCCGCATGTCAAAAAAAAATCGGGACCAACGGTGTGTGACATCATAGGATAGAAAAGTGTTTATAACTTGGAAACGGTGTATTGAATCGAAAAAATAATTGAAAAATCTCCCCACCCCCCTGGTTCTGTATGTTCCTTCTGCGTTGAATGCAAAAGTCTGAAGTCAGTATGTCGAAAACAAAAAGTTAGTCAAAAATTACGACAGCAGTGGCAACGCATTATCTTATCTCTGTATTGATTGATGATTTGTTGTTTTTTTTAAATAAATTTTCGTATTCAACTACTCCTTGAGGTGCCAGCAATTTTACATTGTGTTAATTTTTTTGAACGCCTTGTGTCACAAATATGGACACTACCAATGGCATCCATGATATGCAACACTTGTGTCAATAATTATTTTACCTATCTAAAGAAATCAACAATAAGAGAGCAGTACCTATCTATAATAAGCATACACAACCTGTATAATGCAAATTTAAAAAAAAGGTGTTAATATCGTACCATATTGGAAGTCGTCCCACAAATCTAAAAACATTAATTTCAAGTTTTTGAATTTTCCCATTCCAAGGTGATATAAAATAAATAATTAATTAGGTAAATTCATAGTTTTAATTCTAACTTGATTTATTTTATTTAGCATTTAAGGCAAATGTGATTTCTAAACAGAAGATAAGTTCCATATCTCTTTAATTATATAATTATTGAAAGCATTAAATTTATTTAGCAGTTATTATTTGGCAACAAAGCCACCGCTGGAACTGCCGCCTATTACCAAGTAGAAGAGTTATCACGCTAAATTTTATAGCTGGAAGCCGGCTGAGGGGACCTTGCATCCATTTCGGGTTGACAATTTCCAGCATTTAAGTAGCAGTCTGTGGCGATAAGCTATATTGTCTGTGGTAATAAAATAGTATATTGTGCAATAAGTGCGGTAAGTTCGCACAAATTGCACATACTATTTTTTATTATGAATGCAATGAAATCTTAGAGTCCAGTAGCGAAGTCCCGGTTTGGTCCACATACATGTTATACATGTTATGTTATACATGTTATACATACATACATGTCCACATACATATACAGTTTAAGTTGTCATAAATAACTGTCATTTAAATGTAAATTTTTCAAAAAATATGATAAATGGTTGCGGGTTGTCTAAATATGTGACGTCGCACTAAAAGAGTCTATTGCCACCAAAGTCGTTTCAAGGGGTGCTTACAAACATACTGCTATACATGCGACCGAGCGCTGCGCTCCTTCAACCGGGCAGAAGCATCAGCGAATTTCAGCTACATTTCGAAAATTCTCCCGCCGCGACAACGAAGAAGTTCTGATTGCCACCAAAACGCCGTAGACGTGTTGAACGATGGACGCAATTGAAAATGAATCTAAAAATAAAAAAAAATTAAAATTCGTATCGAGTAGGAATTCACTAAATAATGAGCACAACGTTCCCAAAATCGGCTCTTACGTTGCCATTCATAAACATTCAGCTCTCAGGCTGCTGTTTACACAAAAAGTTCCTAATGCTTACCATACGGACAAGGAGGCCATACACTATCGAACTTCAGTGCTTATAACTACTTCCATAAACACTGAACTTCAGACCCTACATTGCTAAATAAATACTGTGTGACCATATACAGGGTTCAGTCAAAAACTAGTTACACCCAAAACATGTTAACGTTCTTATCGTTTTTTGATAAAAAAAAATTCCATGCAAGGAACGTTATTCAAAAAAGGTAAAAATTCCGTATATAAGGATTTTCGCTAAACTTGAGATAATTTTATAAATAATGAATACGATATTATCCCAGAGAAATCCACAAGAGTTCAAATCGCTACAATTTTTCTTTCATTGTGATCAGAATGACTGAAGTTGTCAGTTTTTCTAAAAATTAATTAAAGCATAAATTTTGCATCTTTTATTCATTTTTTTAAATTGAAAATGTTTTTCTGCAATAACCAATATTTATTACATCAAAAAATTATAGTATCTGTAGGTAAAAAAAAAATTAAATTGAAGTATGTACTGTCACGTAAAGAGCACTGACATTAGGTATGACAATTTTATGTCATAAGCCTGCCCGAATGTATTTATTATTTTATTATTGTCATGTTATTTTCTTCATGTAAAGAAAATAAAGTGAGAGTGGGAAAATTGAGGGACGTAAATCTTAATTTCAATACTGTATAGGTAATTTTTTTGTTTGAAGCTTGAATGACACTTCTTTGATCTTGAAATATCTCTGAAATTAAATGAGTATTCACAAGAACATGTTGTAAATCTTCCGTTCTCCTTTATCCGGTACATATATTTTATTGCGAGATTTCCCAATGGGCCCGGTTGTAAAAATTACGTTTTATATTTTGGAGTTTATTTATTTAAGTTTATCGCTGCGATATAATCTTTTTTCCCGTCAGAAGTGTCGGAACGTGCCAACTTTGCTCAGTAAGTACATTGTTGCAGCCACTAAGCCGCAGGAGATAAAAATTTATGTGGCATTTATAGGTTCAACCTATATAGAGATAATGTAATGATAATGACGAAACTTGCGATATCATTTTCTGTTTCTACCACACTTTAGACAGATGTAGTACGCCTAGATTAATTTTATTTCTGACAAAATAATGAATTTTGTAGGTTAACTCTATGCTTTATGTTATATATAAGGCACGCCCGCCGCGTACCGCCTTAAACAAAGTGATTTATCTCGCAAACCGTTCATTTTTTCGAAATAAAGAGTACCAATTTTAAAGAAAAACCTTCAGAGTATCTAATAATAATATTTTCAGTTTGCTAACATTACTTCTGTCAAAATTTTGAGAAAAATTGTGATAGGGCCAGTCCGTTTCTGGACACCTGATAATAGCAAAAAGTTGATTTTAGCATCAAATCGTAGAGCTCTATATGTAATACAACGTACGAAAATTTTATTAAAATATACAGGGTGGTTTCAAAGTTATAACCCTAAACGTTAATTTCTAGGTACCCCTTTGACCCCCCATAACTCCGTTAGGGGGCACATTATAGGAAGGACTAGTTTTATTTTGACCTCCCCTATACACTCCCGAGAGATTAGGAGGTACATACCGGACACCCTGTATATAAAAATGTTTGAAAATATACATAGTTTTCCTGAAATAAAAAATAAGGGTTGCAACCCCCAAACACGGAATCACTTGTGAAACATTTTATTTTTTTAAAAGAAGTAATTTCCATTTTATTTCATTTCAAAATATTGAGATGTCACAGAAATACTGTTTTTGTGGGTGAACATGAGGGATAGTTTGCATCCGTTTAAATCTGTTTGCGGCTAATAGAACAAATTATTCGTATGATTAGAGAAAAAGTAAAAATGTTAATTGTAATCGTACAGACTAGAGGGTTTTTCACCCCCTAAAAAGAGAACTTAATTTTGTCAATTTGTTACATAAATCATATTTTTTATTTTTTTTAATATGAATTTTTTATATATAAAAAATGTTTGAAATATATAGTTTTTCTGAAATAAAAAATAAGGGTAGCAATCTCCAAACACGGAATCTAATGTAAAACATTTGTTTTTCTATAAGAAACAATTTCCATTTTTTTCATTCCAAAATATTGATTAGAACCCCATATATTTAGAAAAAACTGTTTTGGGAGGCGAACTTTGAGGATGTATTTCACCCCCTAAATATGTTTTTCCGCAGATAAAAAAAATATGTCATTTAATTTCTTATGTTCTACAACCCAGTCTACAACATAATATATAAAAATATTGGAAATCGGAGGGTTCGGGTTGGGGCAGTTTCCTTGTTAGATCCTTCTTCGTTTGAATTAACCTAACAATAAATTTAGGGTAAACACTTACCTAAGTTACTTAAATTTTACAACTTACCTTCAATGTGCGTTTATAAAACCGGCAAGTAAATGTAAATTTAACAAGCCGTTCATTTTCATGACACAAATAACACGTACGTTAAACTATAACAACACCAAATTCCTTGCCTTTAAGAAGCTCTGTTATAATTTAGGATAACGTGTTACAAACTATTTTATGTTGTTTTATGTAACCTGTTATTTACGAGTTTGCATTTGTTTCATGTTTCATAACCTAAAAGTTATATGTTTTTTTTGTCTAATACTGACTCTTGTTTATAATAATTTTGCATAATTATTATTAAAAATGTCGACACAAAAGCGTCTTCATAAAACAACAAAATTGCAATACGAGTATTTGCTAAAAATGGTCTTAATTTCTCAATAACGTGTACGTTATATCTTAACAGTTAACGTTAACCTTAACGTTTAACCCTGAAATAACATAACTGTTACTATGATAAAATGGGATACATATTCGGCCTGATTATTTACTTGCCTCCATATTATTTGTTTATGTTTAAAATATAAAGAACCTTCATATATATATTTATAAGCCAGATGACCATTGAGCTTAGGCAACCAACATTGAACAGTTGATGCGAAAAAACCCAAAATTTTGGCGTCACCAATATTAATGATTCGTTTACAATGAACAATGGCAAACTATTACGTTTACTATCAAGATAATGCAAAGGCTGATTGGTTAAATAGAATTAAAGTTATCTTGATCTTATTGTTTTAATAATTTTTAAAGTTACCGAGATTTAATTGCCACATGAAGGAAATAAAATTATTGTTCCAAACAGAATTACTGGTCACGTGGCTCATCAGTCATTTATGAAGGCTTTGTATTTAGATGTTTAAAAGACTATTTTGTATTCTACGCCAGAAATTGCTCTAAACGTGTAGTACGCTAGACCGCTGGCACACTCTCTAGTCACACTCATACAGTAATATCACACACCGGGACCACCATGTGTTAATCTGATTGGTTGAACTGGAACCAGTCAATCTAAAATCACTTTTTTTGGTTTATTTACATCAAATATACAGGGTGTTAGAAGTTTGACTGCCTTAATTTTAACAGACGATAGAATACATTAAAATTAACACATGATCCTAAATTCAACCATTTCCGAAAAAAAAAAAATTATCAAAATCTCCAACTTGATGTACAAAAGTTCGATTAATTAAGGAATATTGACATAACTGCGTGCCTAGAATACCATAAAATACAATGTTTATCACTTTTTTGAACTTCGTTATGCTTAATTCTAAAAAATAATTTGCGTTGTAATAAATATTAAAGTCAAAAATATTGTAGTATTCCCGTCTTTGTCTAATTATTCATCGTATTCCAATAATAAATTACACATAAAAAAATTGTAGAGGACCAAAATATTTAAATGATATCGTTATTGGCTCCTGCACCATTTCGTTGTCTTTTAAAGTAAATTCGTAAATTCTGTGATCTCTAATGGGGTCAGTCATAAATAGAAACCGGAGTATGAGTAAATTTTTTTCAGTTTATTATAATTATTGCTTAGATAGGTACCTGACATTTTACATTCCAAAATAACAAAAAAATAACCGTACAGGTACAGATCAGAGGTGGATTTTTATTCAATGTCTTCGAAACTTGTTAGGAATATATAAATTAAATTTTATAGATCTACTATTTTATCTTCAATAAGATGGGTCATCAGTCTAAATGAAAAAATTATAAAATTTAATTTCGACGTAGGGCAGAATTGAGTTTTAATTGGTAATTTTGTCACAAAATTCAGAAATGTTATATTTTTTTCAAAAGAAAGGTACCCTTATTGAACTTCGATAGGAAGTACTGTTTTCGAGTAAAATCAATTTGAACAATTCTTCCACCCTACGAAAACGAGTCACGGATATCCAGTTTAATTGGTAACCTTAATTTTTTGCCCTATAGGTACATAATTTAAATATTGTTTATTCTTAATATTCAATCAATCTCAAATTAGTGTTCTTTAAAGTTACAATTTACAATACGTCTATAATAAAATTTTTCATATTTCCACTGTTTAACATTTGATAGAAGTAAACTGCTTCATACGAACTTTATTGTCTACTTCAAGTAGTTTCCTCCTACGCCAGAAACAACGATCTTTTCGGCAGAACTACTTTTCTTTAATTTATTCCAGAGGCACATCCTTCGTCTTGTCTCTCTAATGTCAACATCATGTTCAGTCAACTGTAAAATGATATACTTCATCGTCATAATCTGCAGTGTCTGCTGTGATTTTAAAGATTTCAGTTCAATATTAATTATGAACTTATCGTCATTGCAGAGATAAAAGATTCTGTGCATCTGAAACTTTTCAGGTCAGACAGGGAATTCATTAAAGGCCAATATTCACATGAGGTATCATTCAGACTGTGTCCCTATTCAATTCAAATGTACAGGGTGTCTCAAACTCGATAGTATGGGCCTACTGTGAGATACAAAAAATTTAAATAAAATTTGGGACACGTGGTGTTAAATGGGAAGAGGTAATCTCCAAAGATAATACTTTCGATTAGACTATGGTGGAAAAACTTCACTTTTTCTAAAAGTTTTGTGTTTTATATATAAACTACTAATAATAATCGTTACATAATGACGTTATAGAGATATTAATTGATATACAGATGGGACTAATGTAAGATTGAGCAGGGTACTGGAGTTGACATATTCGGTAAGATAATGGATTCCTGATAAAGTATATCATTTAGTAGGTAACTCCCCTACTCCAAGCGATGATGTGTCCCATGCTGTGCAAGAGAAAATAATATGAAAGGCTAGAAATAGTGGTTTTAGAGCCTAGAAATAGACGGATCGATATTCCTACAGACAAATAAGCGTCTTGAAGACATTGTCAAATCGTATGGGTATGCTATCAAACCATAATAAGTTACCTTTGATATGGGCACTTTAATACGCAGGTGTCAAAAGCAACCGAAAAGTCAGGAAGGCTTCATCAACTTCTTGTACCTGTCCGGAACTTCTCTTAGATGTGTCAAAAACTACAATATAAGATCAAATAAGGGAATTACTCAATAACATAAGAGATATTGAACAACTTATTTAGGCACCATCATGGTAAGGTCTTCACCAGGAAGCCATCAATAAAGAAATGTATCAAATTTGTGGTTTAGAGAAAAAATACTGGGAAACCCCATTTTATCCCCTAGATTGAACACCCTGCAACTTTATAGGAAATGCTATTATAGTAGGAAAACTTTATATCTAATATCAGTTCCAAGACTTGACCTGTTCGTTCCTGTAGTTATTTCGAAAGCAACTAGTATAAAAGAACACTTTTAAATTTAGCGAGGAAAATACTCATTCATTTTTGTAACGTTATATTACAATGGACAGTCCTCTATAAAATTCCTTCTAAAATAGGTAATATAATTTCCAGATTAGGTGCGATGGATTGAAATTTGATTAAAACTTAATTAATTGCAATAAGAATTAATATAAAGGGTGTTTTGAAAAAGTAGATAATGTCATTAAAAACTGATTCTTTGGGTCAAATTTTTCATTTAACTGTCTCTTTTCCAAGAGAGGGGGTATCAAAATTAAAATTAAAAAAAGGTTTTTATTAATAACCATTTTGCGTTTTAAGATGTTTAGTTTAGTTTTATATAAACTTTTATATTTTACATTTTAGTCCTTCACTTCACTTATTTAATGATATATTGCAGCTTCCTTGAATATGTGATATACTGCTCATGTGACAAATGGTTCAGATTAAAGTTACTGGTCTCCCAGGGGCACATATTGTCGTGTCTTTGTCTGTTACCTTGAAGGTCATTTTCAAGGTCAGTTCAAGGTCAATTTATATTTTATAATTGGAAACCCTTATTTTCAATCCAGGGTTCAGAAAGAGTGGAAAATTCTAGGTTCAGCTGATGTATCATGTGTGGGGTCCATTTGACTCCCCAAGGTCACGTGATGGTAAATTTTATACTGAATATTTCCACCCAAATGACCCTGCAAAGTTAAAGTTTGGCAAAAAATGTGTCAGATAAACGTTAAAAATTTTGTTTCGATAACCTTGACTGACGTTGGAAACAATTTTCAAGGTGAACTTCGATTTTTTACGTAGGAACCCTCGTTCTTATTTTTGCATTCGGAAAGAGCGGAAAATTGTAGATATGTGACCTACAAATAAAACACCTTGGTACCTAGGTATATATATGATACCTTGGGGGATCAAATGGACCCCACACATGATACGTCATCTGAACATAGAATTTTCCCCTTATGAATCAGGGGTTTCCATTTAAAACAACTTGACCTTGAAATTACCTTCAAGGACACAAACAAGGTCACGACAATATGTCCCCCTTGGAGGCCAGTAACTTTCATCTGAACTATTTTTCACATAACCATCCATGTACTTTGGATTTTAGGAGTGAACGGGTGATCTGGGACACCCCGTATATCTACTCATTTACTGTTGTTCTAATTTCTCCGTTTCTCTTAATAATTTTTTTTTATTATTTTTATAGCACACAAAATATGTAGTTTTAGTTTGCCAACTGAGAAAATTAATTGCTAAACTTTAAATCTAGGAATTTTTCGGTATATTAGATTCTCTTAAGAGTAATTAGTATTGTTTATTCTTGCTAAATATTTTAAATGTTTCTGTTATGCTTGTTTGAGGTTCAATATTGAAATGCAACTTAAAATAGGTACCGATTTTAAATTAATCTAACTGAAAATTTACTAAATAAAATCCTCAAATGAAAACAATAAGCATTCATTAAATGTAGAAAAATGCGGTATGTCAGCAATTTCTTTCTCTCTCGACCAATTTTGTGGCGCTTTGTAAAGATATGGCTCGACAGCGCGATTTTAAATGCCTCTTATCAGCAATCCATTCTCTTAACTGACCGCCGCTGCGGTGGTGGGTTATTATTTTTCAGCCATTATGCTGGTTACGACTTTCGTACGCTTGGTCACGGTCTTTGATCTTTCTCTGGATTAAACCGTTTGCTTTTCAGTTTCAGATTTTCTCGGGCTATTCCAGGTGATGTATTGCCCTGCTAACAAAATTATATGGTTCGCTAATACGGTTAGACGTCTTAAAACGGCTGCAATTTTATAGGTAAAAACTTTCGGGCTGGTTTACTAGACCAAAAGCAACGAGAATACTTCTTATACAAAATGCAACTTTTCTAATTTAATTATTTTTTATAAGCAAAATTTCAGAATAATGTAATTTTATGACAAGTCTAAATTCTAGAATGGTACATTTTCGGTTTCCCATTTTCAGTTTTTTTACATAAATATAGTGTTTTGTTAGGAATGTGAGAGCTTAATGGGAGATTTCTAAGATCAAAACAGGCCGATTCAACCCTCAATTCCAATCCAGAAATTGCTAAAGTTAAAAAAATTGAGATTTTGAACCAAATTAAAAGTTTCACTAGTTATGTGTTCTAAGATGACAATTACTAAAACATAATTCATTGTGTGCTCATCTGTACAATGCGCTAGTTACACTTTGTTGATGAAACAAACATAATTAAAATGTATTCTTGTTCTTTGGACCAACGATAATAGAAGGTGAGATTTTTCAGGCCACTGCATGTTAAATAGGTACACTAACTTAATATTCGTAGTTTGTTTCAATTAAATATATTTATTTTTAGAATATTTTATTTTTGTATACTTTGTCACATTAAATTCTCTATGAAATTTTATGGTGGCTGCAAGATATCTTTACCATTTCTAAGTAATATATAGTTCAGTAGTAAATTACTTAAAAAATGGTTGCGATACGAAAGTAAAAAAAAATTAAAAAATATTGAAATAAACTCTTGCCGCAAAAGTATCAGTCAATGATTATTTTTATGTAAATAATTTTGCTTTACCAAAAATTACACTGAATAAAAAAACAGATAAATACAAAATATAAAAACAAACGATTTAAAATGTGACATTCAACAACTGACATACTTTTTATAAAAAATATTACTTCTTTTAATGTGCATTTATCTTAAAAATATTTTATCCCCAAATTTTAAAAATTTGGTGAATGCGCCAGGGGTAGATATTACAATAATGTGTAACGCTCTGTTACAACTTTAAGAGTGTTTCTTGCATCATTTTAGGTCAAAAGGTCTTGATTAACCTAATATCAAATTCTCTCTGAAAAATATTTAGATTGATGAAATTTGGGATAGTAGTTTAACGAATTTAATTTGCTGAATTGCTATACAATTGTCAACTAGTTAGTCGTGGAGATACTAGGAGGTACTGTCAATAAAACTCCTACAATTTTTACACCTTTTTTTATATGTTGTATGTTCAATGTTGACAAAAATTTGTAAACGCTTTTTCCGATTTAACTGACATTTGATATGTTCCTTCTTCTTCCTCTACTACTTGTGGTTTGTTCTATTCAAGTCCCATAGTAACGCTATGCCGGCACTTCTCTCGGCTCATTGGATTCCAGAAAGAGTTTTCCCAGGAGAATCATTCGACTACGTGCAAATCCCGGCCACTTGAATCGCAAATTATTCTTACCGTGTGATTTAAATTTCACAAAATTGCATATAATTTACTGTGACAGATATCCGGAACTACAAGTCAAAATATCTTACTTTAGAAATTATACCAATTACAACTTGTCATTTGAAACACTTCTGACGAATGCTTGTTCTACTTGTTCTACACAAGAAAATATAAAGACGGGTACTTCTGAAGAAGAGAAAATTATGCTTATGCCAAAGAAAAGACTACATGTACCAAAATCTAAAGCATTCTACAACTTCTTAAAGATCAGTCTGCATAGTTTTCGCAGCAGTTTAATGTTTACAACATTACTGTTGTCAAAGGAAATTCTAAAACCGAACACCGTTCAGTCTTACGTTTGGTTAGAGCCGGAGCATCCAAAGAATTCTAATACAATATATTCAGCAGTTTACCATAAAATATCTTGAGTACTCATAATTTTTCAAACCACGTGGAAAAAATTCAATTTTTTGCTGTTGACTGTGGAGGCCAAAATAAAAATTCAACTTATGACTTACTAGTTTTCTAAAGATGCTCCTGACGGGATTAAATCTATGGAAATTATATTTCCGATACTACTAAAAAAGCACTATGGAGATGAATGGAGGAAAATACCTGATTTAGAATATTATTCTAAATTATTAGATAATATTGTTAACGATGTGGGTCACATGAATGAATCTGATCATGAGTCAAATGATGAGGACGACGAGAAACGGGCTGTTAAAAATATAATAAGCATTCAACATTTAACAAATGTTCAATAAACTACTAATATTTACTTTTTTTCTTGGTTTCATATTACAGTAAATACAGATAAGAATCCAGATACAACTGATTTAGTTCCAAAACTGAGTATTTACAAAAAGTAGATACAAAACTCTGTATTTCTATTATTTCATTTTGATTTCGAATACTAATTCATCTTAAAACGTTAGAACACCATATAAAATGAATATTACATCTCAACCTATATATTGTGATAAATTGTAAACCCGGCTGATATGGCATAAGGACAATATACGTTTTTTTTAATTACTCATAATGACGTAAACTGAATATACAATTAATGGATTCATATATGAATTTATGCTTATACCCTCCACGTACTTTCTCTGCTAAACACTCCATTATCGCAAAACTTTCTGCTTGAAATATGTAGGAAACCTTCCCAACTTTAGCCGGCATTCCATCTGAGTCCATATATTCCTGCACCCGTCCCTCTGACCAATACAATATTACAAATCTGATGTTACAAATCGAATGAATCATGACTATTATTGTAAAAATCGAAAAAATCGTCAAAAATGGGGTTAAAAACAAAAACATTACTTTTTAGGGAATTTCTTTGGGGTCTTTAAGAATCATCACACCAAATTTCATCAAAAACAGTTCTATAGATTTTGCATAATAATTTTGCAATCCAGATTTTGAAAAAAAAATTGCAAATTTTTAAAATTTTGCACAGCAAAAACCAAGGTCCTTAGATACTTGAAAATTAAATCACATATAGAAGGGCTCTCAAGCTTTCAAACGGTTTTTGAAAAAATCGAATCCGTCAATTAGGAGAGCTCTGGCGCTTGTTTAAACAGTGGTCGAATTTGTGTAGTATAATTTTGTATTTTTGTAATATAATGACTTAATTTCTCATTTGTTTATATTTTAAACAGTAAATAATATTTGATTTATACTTTAATCACAAAAGAAATGATGATTAAATTATTAATTAATTAATTACTAATTTTCGAAAATAATTGTTTAGACAATTTTAGAATATTTAAATTTTGTTTTTGATCTTTGATAAACAGTATATGCACTTACTTTTGATACAATAAAAAAATAAAGTTGATAATTAAAGGAAGTTTAAAGATAAATAATTATCCGACTGTTGAAAGATCAATAATTATTAACGATAGGCATTTGAAAATACGCTAATTGTTTTTTTAAATCGCATGATATCGATTTAAAAAAATATCATGAAAATCGGACCTCTAGAAGCTGAGATATTAAAAATTTTTAAGCGCGTCGCGGTTTTGAACTTGCTGATTCAATTTCGAGCAAGCACTCAATTTAGGTATATAAAAAGCACTAATTTTGGATTTTCTGAGGAATATCGAGGTCAGAGGTAAATTTCATCAAGTTTTGACACATTTTTGCACCAGTTTCACCCAAAAATTTCACTTTTACTACACAGTTATTTTAATTGTTTATATGTACAAGTATCTAAGGACTTTGGTTTTTGCTGTGCAAAATTTTGAAAATTTGCAATTTTTGCAAAATCTATAGAACCGATTTTGATGAAATTTGGTGTGATGATTCTATATAACATGAACTTTTCTTGAGCCAAGTATGAAGGACCTATACCCAACTTAAAGACCCCAAAAAAATTCCCTAAAAAGTAATGTTTTTTAACCCCATTTTTGGCGATTTTTTCGATTTTAACAATAATAATCATGATTCATTCGATTTGTAACTAATCATATTTTGTCAAATTTAATTACAAACATTTGTTTCCTCTTCCATTTTCGCCTAAAATCAACTCTTGAAAAGATATATATTTAAACGACATTTTTCAAATTTTTTTAACATATTGTACCGCCAAAAGTTAAGCCCACGTTTTTTTTTATGCGCATAGAAAAATTTTCATTTCTAGTAATATTTGAAAGCCAAAAAGCCAAAAATCTCCGTGGATCTACGATTCACCCAAACCAAAACAGATACCGCCTAGTCTAGCAGTAGTTTAATGTGCACGGAATATATTTATGTACGGCATATTTTTAAATGAACGTTTTTAATACCATTTCTTTTTTCAGTTTACAAGAATCAATTTAAAATTATTAAATTTAATTGTTATTTATTGTACAAGATGATTAAGTAACATGGCTTTTATCGGTTACCTTAATGTATAATTTTATATTATTTTTATCAACCAATTTTAGAAGATTGACTGAAATCGCAGCTTTCCACGATGAAACTAGAATATATTATTTAATCTATATTTCCATGTATTCAATAATTCAGGTACGTCTTGGGTACTTAATGTATCTGGTTAGGCAACTATATATGAATGCTTATTCATTCAATTAAACTTGGAAATTTGTAGTTTCAGGTCTATAAATTCTATATTATTTTGTTTGTCTTCGATTGAGCAGTTTATCTAAATTTGGCAAAAAATAAAATTAGGAATGTTTTCAACAGAAAATATTAGTAAGTGCAAGAAGAAAACGAGAAAATATATCTAAATGCGCCGCTTATATACGAGGTCTGTTCAGAAAATAACCGAACTTTATTATTAATTTCATACATTATTGGTCCTTGTGTCTTTCAAAGTACTTCCCTTCCCTATTCACAGACTTTTCCTAGAGATCTTTCTATTTCGCGAAGTAATCCTGGATAACTTCATTTGAAATGACTTTTAAAGTCTGTGACAAATTTGCTTTGATGTCGTCAATGGTCTGAAAATGGCGCCCTTTCAGCACTGATTTTAATTTCGGAAATAATAAAAAATAGCCAGAAGCCAGGTTTGGCGTGCAAGGAGGGTGAGGAAGGACAGTAATATGATATTTGGCGCAAAATTGATTAATAGACAAAGCTGAATGTGCGGATGCATTGCCATGGTGCAAGAACCATGAGTTGTCTGGCTTCGGATTTTTTTCATGTAACCGTTACAAAACACCTTATTAGTACACACGGTTGACTGTTTCACCTTGAGGCAGGAATTGAAAATGCACAATTCTATTAAAGTCGAAAAAACAGTGAGCATCACTTAGATATTGGATCCAGACTGATGTGTTTTATTGGGGCGTGGAGATGCTTTGCCAATCCATTGTGGTGATTGAACTTTTTTTCTCAATGTCATAGCCATAAACCAGCCTTCGTCTCCCGTTTTGATCTTTTGAAAGAATGTTTGATCGTGATTGGATTGTTCGAGGAAACGACAAACGTCCACGCGCTTTTCCTTCTATTGTTGGGTCATCAAACGAGGAACAAATCTTACTGTACCTCGATGCATGTCAATATTTCAGTCAAAATTTCATGGTATGGCACAATTGAGATGCTAACCTCTTCTGCGATTTCTCTGACAGTCAATATTTGACTTTCTGAATGTCATCAGTTGAAGTCGAAGGCCGATCTGGTCTAGAATCATCTTCAATTGACTGACGACCACTTTTATATCGTGAAACTTCTTCGTAGCATTAAGTACGACCCAGAGCATTATATTCGTAAGCTTGTTTCAAAAGTTGAAACGTTTCCGTGTAAGTTTTCCCTAGTTTCACGAAAAATTTTACGTTGCATCGTTGTTGCAGAAAATCGTACATTTCAAAAATCCACACTTAAACACTTTGTATATACTTAAATAAAAATATCACGAAAACTAAATGAGATATCAACAATTCAAGGACATGTGGTTACAGATGAGGTTTTGAGGAATGCAAAGCTGCCAATCGCATATCACTAAATATCCATTAGCGCGTAATTCAAAAAGTTGGAATATTGTCTGAGCAGACCTCGTATATCATTCGCTTAAAATCATATGCTAATGCACTACTGGTTACTACTCTGATGGAGAATTTGCATGTGTACTGTTTGATCCTCGGCACTGAACTAAACTAGCAAATGGAAGTTTCATGTAATGCATATTTACATGACCTACAGTAATATCGGCTGACTGTCATATGGGGCAGTAACTTCAAAAGCGTAACGTTAGCGATAAGGATAAAAAAATGGAATTAATGAGTTTGACTATATTGAAATTTTGTAGTTTTACACGATGGATTAATCATTGACAATATAACACTGTTCTAATGAGTCACACTTATAGACCATTGAATAGAAAAATACGATCGTGTTTTATGGTAAATGCAAGCAAATAATGAGTGTCAAAGTTATCAAACTAGACAGGTTCCATTAACATTCTTTTGTCTGTAATGCAGATAAGTTAGAGTTATGTCGATCATAGATAACCTATGTCATAAATTAATTATTTTCAGAATAACGGATTTTATTTAACCCTTGAAGAAATCAATAATAGCGCTTGTAATAACTGCGAAAGAAAAATAGTAGCATTCCAGTAAGAAATATCTTATATAATATAAATTCTTCGTGGAAAGGTCAATAATAAATAACGGCGACCGTTTTTGTGGGACTACTAAAAGACCGTGGCCCTCCAGCAATTTGAACATTTAAGGTATCCTTTGGATCCATCACGTTTTGTGTTACACTGTGGAATATGATTTATCAGAAACGTATATATCCAAAGATAAAAAACTTATTTCTCGATTTGTTTTCATATATTCCATTTGTATAGATTAAATTATCTTTTGGGGTACAGCTAAAACGAACAAAGAATACCTACTACCAAGTATGGGACGTTTACAGAGTGATATATAGGGCGTTGCACCTAAGTGGGATTTTTCTGTAATTCTGCAACTGTAAAATTTATAAAAAAATTATTTTAATAAAAGTTGCCTAGAATCATGTGGGCCATGTTCCATTTCGCGTTGGCGCTACATAACTTTGTTATTTTAAATGGAACACCCTGTATATTACTGAATTTTTTAATTCCTTGGCTAATATTAGGAAAAGGTTATTAAATAAACATGGTGTTTACAACTTAACGTTTTCGAGACAATCAGTTGTTTTTGAAAAAAAAATCACAATTCCAGCTCTCTAAATCAGGCTAGATAGCGTTTAAACTGTAAGAGTTAGAAACTTGCAGTTCTCACAGTTCGTTTTGGCATAAATTACTCTTTCTTGTCATCTGTGAGCAAAAGGTGTACGTTATTCAGACTCGGAAATACTGAAACCTACATTTAATAATTTACGAGTTGAAAAACTTTTTTTCAAATGGTATGATCTATATTAATTGTCATAAGTGAAAATTGAATGCCCTTTCGACTGATATTGGTTGTTCATACTTATCTCTAACAGTTGTCCAGAAAAATCAGGTTCTTTTCTAAAGTCCGAAAAAGTAGCTATGTAACAGCATCAAGAGGGCCTTGCAAAACCACTTTTCTCTCACATTTTATCAGGCCTGGGACTGACAGTGTCAATATTTACTGGCATGTTTAAAAAGTGGTTTGACAAACAAAAGTAAACCACTAACAACTCGGAACACAACAAGGAGAAGAATACTTAGACCGCTGATTTACATCAATGTTCGAAGTGTCCTCCATTTTAAATAATACACAAAGGAATTCGGTTTTTAAGAGACTGTTCAACATTTGTCAGTATGTATGGCGTAATTTCTTGAAATGCTACTGTAATGCGCTGCCACGTATCTTCCGAGGTAGTTAGTGGTGTAACGTAAACATTGCTTTTTATAAATTCCCATAAAAATAAGTCGCAACTTGTCATATCTGAACACCTTGAAGGTCAACTCATTGGTCCCTCGCGCCCAATCCATCTGTTAGGAAAATTTTCGTGTAAAAACCGACGAATTGAGGCGGTACTGTGAGGTGGAGCACCATCATGTTGCATCCACATTATTTGAAGTGTAGCTAAAGGAATATCGTCTAACAAATCTTCTAGTGTTTGTTAAAAAGTTTAAATAAACTGCTCCAGTTAGATGCTGGTCAAAAAAGAATGGTCCAATGGACATGGGTTCCCAAAATTGCTCCCCACACGTTCAAAGACCATCGTTGGCTATGAGTTGTCCGGAATTGATGAGGATTTACTGTGTTATAATAATGGTAATTATGACTATTAACAAAACCATTTTTATGAAAAATAGACTCATCGGAGAACATGACCCGTTTAAAAAATCATCATCTGAATGATTAGACACAAAGTGTTTCGAATAAGCTATATTCAAAACACTATATTATTTGAAAGACATAGCTAATTAATTTAACTAATTAATTAATTTCTATCTAAAAGAGATATTTTACTATTGAAAAATTGTTTAGAAATAGTCTCGACATTTTTTACCTCCAGATGGATCAGTACTCGACAATTAAAGCTATTGGTGCAAGAAGGTGTTAACTGACATTTTTGCCAAATTCGACGTATTCTGTGCAGGAAGGTGTTAAGTTCCAACTTAGCTATTGATGAAATCATTTATCAAAAGGTGCCGCTAGTTACTCCAAAAAAGAAATGTATAAAGGTGTTACTTACTTATAACTTCATTATCAACATGCATAAACATAAAAACATAAAACACACCACAGAAATGAGACAACCCCCAAATCCAAAAGCCAAAGGCTTGTGCGGAAGGGGGCTACACTTGAAAACACCCATTATCCATCGACATTGCCAGTGCCGACACCGGGGATCGAACCCGGACCAGAGTAGGAAGCCTAGCCGAGAAATGCTTGCCACCGCACTCTCGACCGACTGCGCTACCGTGGCGATTGATAAAGATGTTAACTATGAGCGCACAAGCAAAAAAGTGTCAACTGCACAGTTAACACTTTTTGCATTTCAGCTTTACTTTGTTTTGCAGTCTGCAATGATGCAGTTTTGACTATGCTGGATATAGGTAGAAAAAAAATTGATTTAATTCGAAATCAGATATCAGATGGTAAAACAGCACCAAAAAAAGATAATAGAGGTCGCCACTCCACTCGACCTAATGCAACCTCAGCATAAATAAGAGACATTGTTCGTGATCATATTAAATCTTTCCCCGCAGAAATGTCGCATTACTCCCGTAATAAGAGTGCTTCCCGGCTGTATTTATCACCGTTATTATCGATAAATAAGATGTACGAGCTATACCAAAATTACTGTCAAGACAAACATTTAGAAATCGTCTCAAAAAGCATGTACCGAAAAATATTTGTAGAAGATTTTAACTTAGGGTTTGGTACGTCTAGGTCTGATACGTGTAAAGTATGTGACGTTGGTGAGATTACTGTTGAACATACCGAAAAATTTAAGAAAGCTTTTACAGATGAAATGAATGATCGTCTTTTAGCCAAAAATAACAAAGACGTATTATATATTACTTTTGACATGCAAAAGACTATGCCGTTACCAAAAATTTCGACAAGCATTGCCTTTTATTTAAGGCAGGTCTGGCTTTATAAGTTGGGAGTGCACTATATTAATGTAGATCAGCAGAGTGGCAGAGGTTGTTTCCATATTTGGACAGAGGATAAGGGCGGCCGGGGAACTGAAGAAGTTGGAAGTTGCCTCTTGGCATTTTTACAGAACCTTCAACCACAACAAAAACATCTTGTCGCCTGGAGTGATTCTGCAGGAGGTCAAAATAAAAATTGGTTTATTATATGCTTGTGGCACTATTTAATTAAACAGGGCACTTTTACTATAATAGAACATAAATTCCCCGAAGTAGGCCATACATTCATGGATTCCTATCGTTTGCTGCTGTTGAAAAAGAAGTAAGGCGACATCAAAGTGTTTATACGATAGATCAGTATATGAGCATAATGACGGGGTCAAGAAAAAAAAACACCATTTAAGGTAACTAGAATGAACGATAAATTTGTAGATGTCAAAGAATTGCCTAAAAAGTTAAAATTAATGAATAAGAAAAAAACTGATACTGGAGAAAAAGTTGTATTCAAAGATGTAAAATGGATAAGAATAACAGAATTTGGTAAAACACAGTATAGGTATAGTTTGAATGAAGAAGAAGATTGGAAAGAAGTTTCAATTCTAAAACAGAAAAATACTCGCACATCTGGTTCTAATACTTCTAACAATATTTCAGAACAGTAGTTAGTCCCAATAGATAAGAGCCGAGCTATAGCCGCAAAAAAATTTGAGAATATACAACAACAGCTACCATATATTCCAGAAAATTTTCGAGGATTTTATAATAACCTGGAGAAAGGCGAAGATGAATAAATTTTTATTATAATAATAGGTTATTAGTTTTTAGAATAGTATTTATGACAAAATATAAAATTTTGACACTTTTCACTATATTGTTATTGATCCTTTTGTAATAAACCGGTTTTATATAAAGGTGTTAACTAGCTTTTTTTGTTTTTAGTTTGCAACAAAAAAATTCAATTACACTTGAAAACATATATTCAACCTCTATAGGTTTTATCGACCTCTTAACTACAAAATTTACAGTTAACACTTTCTTGCACTAATAGCTTCAAATATCGACTGAAACAAGTTTTAATATTTTAATGAAACCTTACACATATTTTCTCAAACAGATATTGTTTTTACAAACATCCTTCACTTCGTATTTGAAGTATGTAATAATTAGAGTTCAGTTCGGGGTTTTCGTCGGTTAGTCATAGGCGTGTTCGTCATAAACAAATAAGCTAACAAGTAGGTATAAATAAAAATAAATAAATTTGCGTACTTTATAGCGAAAGGTCGTTTTTTACCCCTTGGCGCGTTCGACATTATTAGAATATACATGGAGCAAACGCGAAGCCAATAACTGCCTTAATTACCGGTTTCGTACGGTGCGTTGTAGCGAAAAGCAACGCGACGGCTATGATCATCCGACCGAGTCCCGAACTTTAGTAATAACAGATTAAAAGTTACAATGTTCTTTAGTTAGCAGGTGTTTATTTAACAATGTTTATTGATATCAGGTGGTGTAACACTTAGTCTAGGTGTCACAAAGAGTGCCTGAAAAATTATTAACATAATACGGAAGATGAAATTTAAATTACAATTTATTAATGAGTAACAAAAAATCTTGGATAATGTTCTTTTTCTGTATAATCTTGTCGCTTTGTATTGAAAACTGCAAATGCATCACATAAAAGTTTGCAGGGTAGATATAAGAGCACAATTTACTTGAAATTTCCAAATTTGCCTTCGTAATAATTTAAACTTTCCAAGTCCGAGACACAAACAGTACAGTACCATTTATTTTTAGAAAACCTTTATTAATTTCATTTGCTTTAATGTCTGAATTAGATTCAATATTGTTGCTGTTTTTAAAACCAGCAATNTAATATACAAGAAGACAAAACTATTATCTGCATATAAAATTTCACTTTGTAAACACTTTTTTCTCCAAAATAAACAAACGAATCAAGGAATTTGTTTGATTGATGCAAAGATTTGCCAATTTTAATCCTTTTCTTCGCTCGATTGATCGATGCTGTCACAGGGGAACGCGATGCGCATGCAAACCAAACGGAGCGCTCGCGCGCACGTCGCTATACGGACGTGTTCCATTAAAAAATTTCCCGCGCGGAAATTACCGCTGTAACGCGGAATGCGGGATTGCAAACCCTAAACAGTACCATTTATTTTTAGAAAACCTTTATTAATTTCATTTGCTTTAATGTCTGAATTAGATTCAATATTGTTGCTGTTTTTAAAACCAGCAATTTGATTTATTATTTTCCACATTTATTTGTTTGCATTTGAAAGTTTATATTGAATATAAATATTTTTTCTGTACGTATTGCTCTGGTAACATAATTTCTTAATATTTATGAAAAGCTTTGTTCCTCAGAATTATCATAAATTTAATATTATTCGTATCCCATGGCTTGGGACTCTTTCTAAAGGTACAGTTTTGAGCGGTACGTGCATATTAAATAGTTGAATAACAAGATCATTGGAAATATTGGCTTTTTCATCAACATCATCATAAATTAAATACCAATACCGAGCTCCAGATCTTTATTAAAAGATTCTAGATTTAGTTCAGAAAATTCATTGATAGTTGGGGCATCTATAAGAGTAGTTGTTTCCCGCAATATCAAAGGTTAGAAATGTTAGGAATGTTTCGTTTAAAAATGATTTTTTACTTATTGACTAATTTTTGAGATATTTTTTTTTTATTTAATAATGCCAAATTCACATATATGTCGGAGACAAGGGGGTAGTTAGAGGGTGAAGTTCCTCTGAGGATTCCATCATGCACTCTAAGAAAACGCAGGATAACGTGCACGGTTTATTAATGATTAATTAAACAAAGTTTAATGCACAATTATCCAAATATTACAGAACAAGGAACCAACGGTCCGCCACCGCTCCTCGCAACATATAACAAAAGGCTAATGACTATTGACTAAGTTTGTCAATTGTCAATTGCAAGCTGCTAACTGATGCTGCGGATTCTGCAAAGATGAAGTCACTGAGCGTCATCGTTGCTTAAAATCTTTAAAATATTTTCTTAAGGGGCGACTGAGCGGCGCCGACATATATTATAGAATTTTGTTATTTCTTTTGTCTTAGAAATAAAAAAAATAGAACAGGTAATAACTTTTTAAGCTTTTCTCTGCTAAACGTTTAAACTGCTATTTAAATTATCGAGCTATTCTTTTGGAGACTTTGTATCTCAAACAACTAATTGGATATCGTTATTATTACTATTATTATATAATAGTACCATAAAGACCTATTTAAAAATAATTTGACACGAGAGGTAACTAGTGTCAACAATTATTTAACAGCACGTGTTTAGTAATGTCAACTAAAATGGGCTACCCTGTATAGGAATATATTCATTTATATTTAGTTGAATTAAAACCGAATCCAACTAAATGAAGAAAACGTGTTTCGAACTCATCATCATTTAACGTCATTAATTAAAACTTCCATACTCGTACATAAAATATAGCCAGCGATCGCCTCGGCAGGAAATTACGGAACTGTAGTTTATTTTATAAATATCCAGTAAATGCAGCTGGATCGGACAATAAATTGTCGTTAGATCTGATGGCAGATTTCGCGCGATTTATGCTGCCGCTAATGAAGTGCTTTGTAAGCGGAAGACTTATGCAAATGGGGATATATCCTCCTAGGAGTTGAGTTGCACTTGGCGTAGGTCTAATTCGACCCGTGTAATCAAATTTACAGGCGGAGGATTCGAAAACATAAATCGTTCGGTCTGGTAAATCGGTTCAAGTTATATTGGGACCTGATCCGATACAGGCTTTAATATTGATAATGGTATGGCATATTTTACCATCAACAAAAAGGAATAGGTACTAGACAAGAAAAAATCTCAGTACACAATAATAAAATTACAAATAAATACGTTCAAACATAAAAACATAAAATTACATACAATTTATTTATACAGAGTGTTTTGCGAATAGCTGTACATAGTTTGGTGGAAGATAGTTGAGTTGATACTAAAACAGTTCGAAATGTACTTCGTGAAGTCGTTCTTTATTAATATACGAATCATTCTTAAATTTTTGACATTTTTTTTATCATTTGTCCAGGTATTAAGAAAATCTAAGCAAGTTAGAAACAATATCTGTTCACTGTACCAGTTATACAATTTTTCTTTAGGGTGTAATACAACTGACAATACATTCAAAATAAGAAGAAAAATCATATTTTTATCTCGTATATTTATCCTACGTGTCCTGAATTTTGCATGCCTGTTGAACACACAGGAAACGCGCGCGATTCTATAAACATAACTACACCCTGCAGAATGCTTTTAGGAAACTATTAATACATGCATTAATAATAATTATTGAGTATTATTAGAAATTTATTGCACAAAACAGGAAATGTATGTATATGTATGTGAGATGTTTACATATTCTTCGTAATCCTTCACTACGAAAAATAAGATGAAAAATTAAAGGTATCCTTGTATTTCAACATTTTTATGATTTAGATGTTCTATAAAATGCCAGCCTTAAAATGATAGCCACACGTATATGCAAGTATATTAATTGTTTCTGAAATGCAAGCTGGAATCGAAAAATACATTTTTGACAAGTTAAAAAAACGCCCTGTATAAAAACTTCCAAAAATAAAGAATAACTATTAAAACTACATAAATTACTGACAAATAATATGTAGACTTTTTTGGGCATCATTAATGATGTTATTTTACGAACATTTTCTTTTTTATGAAATACCGAAATGCCATACAGAATTGCAATAAAAGTAACTTTTATTTATTTTGAACAAGTAATATTTTAATTTTCGGATTAATTGTATTCAACCATAAACCTTTTAAATTATTTCAATTCAATTCAGTTTGCACCCTAGACTTTTGCTCGTACTAGCTCTGTCTCGCCCGCACACATTTGTGAGGCAACGGCTTGTATTGGCAGAATACACTTAGGGTGAATCCAGTATAAGGTTTATGTATTCAATCAAGTACGTGGATAGTATATTTGAATATGGATTTTGTAAAGGCAATGTAAAGGATGAACGAACGCAGGTATCCAAATACGCGATCATCAAACTTTTAGTTCTACATACCAGAGTTTAACAACAAAAAATGGAAAGTTCCCTTTTTCTATTAGAATATCGCGAATATCAACAAAATATTGAAAATGAATAGGAAGTAATAAATAATAGAAAATTCACCTCAAGCACCAGAGAATAGCCGATGAACTTAGGGTTGCCTATCATTTACAAAGTGTCCAAAGATTGTTAGGAGGGGATAAAAGAGTCTGTTTAAATTTTTGTCGATGGATTACTGGAAGTAGATCAGTTTCTAGAATTTTATTTACGGATGAGTCGATTTTCACCTTCTAGAAACAACTATTTGTATGAAAATCCAAATACAAATTTTCAGTCAATATGAGGGTGGTTTAATTAAGAATTAGATATCTAGTAGGGTCTAATTTTTTTTAATAAAAGGTTTTTTCTAGAAAATTACCTGTTTTATTAAATCAGTTGGAAGATCAAGATGACGCATTACTAAATGTAAGAGAATTCTTAAACGAGCATTACCTAGGGAGCTGGGTCGATCACTTGGCGACCAAGATCATTGAATATTAATCCAGTGGACTATTTTTTGTGGAGATCCTTAAATGAAAACAATTATCAAGGGGAGATAAACACTGGAGATGAATTAATTAAAAAATATACATAAGATTGCAATATTATTAGAGAAAATCCAGATATTATACAGTAATCAATTAACATTTTAAAGAAGTGTAGAGTTTTCATTAAAGAATTTTGAAACAAACTTTAATCCTTTTTTAGGTTCCAAGTAATAGGGTTGTTGACCAAATTTCAAAAAGTAGATAATATAATTCTACACGTACCAACTAGTGCGTATGCACAATTAGAGATTGAGAAATGCGCCAGAACAGTTTTAAAACAATTATTTAAAACTGATTATTTTATAATACTTCAAAACGGCTGTGACGTCATAAGGGGCACCTTGCAGTGAAATTATGTGTAAATGATTGCGTAAAGGAAAAAAATTGGAAGAAGAAGACGCTCTGTCAACACTGTCAGTAGTGTCAGTCTGTCAGTGTCTGTTGCATAAAATATTTTCAAGTCTACGAGTTATTTTCCTTAATCTTCGAATTCCTTTATTAAGTAAAATTATTATTTAGTAATAATCATTTAATATCTTTCCTTAGAATTAAAGCAGAATGTGTGAAAGGGGATTTGTGAAAGCTACTTCGAAAATTTTATCGAAAATTGATATTTTTATGATCATGAATTGAATTTTTAAAAAGAGACGATCATTTTAATATTGCGAAATTAGAGGTATAAAAGCAATCAGGTAAGGATCAACATATTTAATGAATTATTTAAATGTGTTTATTTATAATATAAATAAAATAAATAAAAAATAATATAAATAGGTATTTTATATTATAAAATACTTATTTATTTATGGAAAATTATAGTGCAGTTCGGGAGTCTTATGGAGATAACACAATTGGCTATGTGGAATGTGGAATGTGGAACAAAACACCACTTAAATTTTGTTGAATCCATTACATTCAAGAATTTAATAAAAATTAAATTAATTAATCAAAACAGGGTTTGACGGACAATTTTGACATATTTTCTTCTTCTTCAAAATTATACAATAGTATCGCTACTAACTTCTTGTTCAATTGCCCCTTATAACGCCAGACTAGTGTTTAAGTAACGCAAAAATTCATAAATGATTTCTACCACTAATTTGTCAAATATTTAAAATTTTACTATAGAGACAGGTTCTTTTATATAAAATCTTTATATCAACAACAATTTGTCTATGGTTTGTTTTTATAGTCAACAACCCTATTGTTACCTATATCTTTCTTATCTTTTATTTGAAATTGAAATCCTTAGTTTTATTGTTATACGCTTAATTATATAGCTATAGTTTTTTTTTTTCAGTTAAAATTATTATTAATGTTTGTAAGTCCTTATGATGTTGTTTGTACTAAAAATGTAGAACGTACCAAAATGAATAACGGAATAAAGCTTTGTAGAATTTATTACAGTGACCTTACCATTACAAATTACAAATCAAAAGATGAACGAGCAACTCAAACAGTTTGTCCTACAAGTGTTCAGTGTGAGCACCCTCCGTCACACGGCACACCTCTAGTCAATAGCCGAGTTCGTCCCAATCCTTGCTCAGTGCGTCCGGAGTAATTGATGCGACTGCAGCTTCAATCCTATGTCGTAGGTCGTTTAGGTCAGCTGGTAGCGGAAACACATACACCCGATTCTTTACAAACCTCCAAAGGTAAAAATCGCATGGCGTCAGATCTGGTGATCGTGGAGGCCATGCGAAACAAGCTCTTTCATCCGCCCCCTTGCGGCCAATCCATCTGTTGAGAACAACGTTGTTTAACCAATCGCGTACGAAGGCATGCCAATGAGGCGGCGCACCATCTTGTTGCTAAATAAAGTTCTCTGGTTCAGCTTCGTGTAATTGAGGAAAGAACCATTGTTGCAGCACATCAAGATAAGAAACACCAGTTACAGTTGCTTCAGCGTAAAAGAAAGACCCATACACTTTCCGCCGGGATATGGCACAAAAAACAATTAATTTAGGGGAGTCTCGTTGCAACTATACTATCTCGTGGAGATTTGCTGACCTGCACGAATACTTGTGGGATAAACTGTTTGAGTTGCTCGTTCATTTGAAGTATAATTTGTAATTGTAAGTTAAACGTAATAACTTCTACAAAGCTTTAAAACTCCGATATTCATTTTGGTACGCCCTGTATACTTTAAGCAGAAATTATTATTTTTTGTTTAAAATAAATATTTAGTTACTTTCATTGTGATTCTGTAAAGCATTTTAGTATACAGGGTGTTAAAAAAAAGAGTGTAAAATATTTCAGGAGGTAATAGTATGAACCAAAATAAGCAGAAAAGTCTTAATAAACATGGGTCCGCAAAGTAACGGTTGCGGAGATATGAACCACTATTCGTTTTTCAAACATTTTATTTTATTAGGAATAAACCGACAAAGGAAGCTTTTAACAAACAAAAAACAAAGTTACAGAAGATGTTCAAAGTGCCCTCCGTCCATTTCCAAGCAGGCACGACATCTTCGTCTCAACGATATTCGAACTCTTTCGAAAACACCCTCCTTGGTTTGGATTTCTTGACACTTTTGATTAATCCGTAGCTGCAGCTCTTCCAGGCTATTTACAGGAGTACCATACACTAATGTCTTCAAATATCCCCAAACAAAGAAATCTAGAGGGTTCAGATCAGGCGATCTTGGAGGCCATAAAACAGGTCCGGCCCTTCCTACCCATCTATGTGGAAAAGTTTGGTGTAAATGCTCTCTAACGGCCATGGAAAAATGAGCTGGAGCACCATCATGCTGGAACCACATTTGTTGCCTCTGATTCAAAGGAATGTCTTCCAAAAACTCATACAGTGTGTTCTGCAGAAAGTTGAGGTAAGCAGCGCCTGTTAATCGGTTTGGTAAAACAACAGGACCTAGAAACCTGTCACCTACAATACCCATCCAAATGTTTAATGAAAAACGTGCCTGATGTCCAGATTCTATTAGAGCATGAGGATTTTCGTCGGCCCAAATATGCGTATTGTGAAAATTAAACACTCCATTTCTTGTGAACCCGGCCTCATCAGTAAAAAGAATGTTTGCAAGAAAACGAGGGTCTTCAGCATCATGACGTAGAAACCAGCGGCAAAAAACCAAACGTGCTTGATGATCATTTATTGGATTTAAGGCCTGTACTCGTTGCACATGGTATGGATAAAGCAGTTGCTCGTGAAGGATTCTCCAAACAAGAGGACCACTAATTCCTACCTCGGCTGATATTCTCCGCACACTCGTACCTGGATTCTGCTCTACCAGTGCTAGAATTTCTTCTTCTGCTCTAGGAGTGGATACCGACCTTGGTCTTCCGGATAAATGGCACTGTTTGCTCAAGGAACCGGTATCACGCAATCTTTGGTGAATTCTTCCAAACATGCGTTGTGAAGGAATCTGGCGATTTGGATAAGCGTCAACATAAAGACGTCGCGCTTCGGTGGCGTTCCCATTAGCACGACCATACATGAAATGCATGTCTGTTAATTCTGCGTTAGAGTAACCAGCCATAGCGAAAGAAAACTTGTGCACTGAGAACAACTGTCAAATACGTACTGTTTATTTCACTAAACATCAACCAACTATTATAAGAAAATACACAAACGTTTTTGCAAAATAAAAAAGGGGCAAAAAAACATAAAACATTCCATATCTCCGCAACGGTTATTTTGCGGACCCATGTTTATTGAGACTTTTCTGCTTATTTTGTTTCATACTATTACCTCCTTAGATATTTTACACTCTTTTTTTAACACCCTGTATAATAAAAAGAAAACGCTCATAAAATAATATTATTAATGGTGCTCAACAAAGTCATGCATATTATTTGTAAGTTCATAATCTATGTAGTTGTAATATTTATTGATTTTTGCAATTTTTTTATACAGTGCGTTTTTTTAATTTGACGAAAATATATTTTTTCAGTTTCTCCCTTGTATTTAAAAAATAAGTAATATGTTTGCATGGACTACCACAGTAGCAACTTTTAACTGTTTTGATAAAACGGTGTGGGGCAATGTTCTGTAATGAACGATGTCGGGGTATTTTAGAATCAGCTCCCACCAAACTGTGTACAGTCACTAGCAGAACATTCTGTATAATTTAAGGAGCGAGTTAAGACCTGCTAAGTGGGAGGATTATTATGGCTGTAGAGTTTAATAAATCTAGGAAGCACTGAAAATGCCGCAGGCCGAGAAATTAGCCAGTTACTGAGGTGGGTAATTACAACTGAGTCATGTTTATGGCCCCAAAATTGTGAAAATTATACATCCTGTCTACAATGTAAGCAGATTCTCTTATCAATAATTGTAAACCGCAGTATTAGTAACTGACCAATTTTTCATCTTAATTTAGAAGTATAAACTTAAAAAACTTAAGACTTTAAGTCTGTATAAAAAATGATTTTGCATCATAAATTGATAAGACTGTAGATACTTGAAAAACGCGTCACATGATGTTGAACCATTATTTATAAGAGAAAAAAGTAGCCTTAACTATTTCTTGTTCCTTATTACCGAAACACAATGAAGAACTGAAACTATAGTATTGCAAATATCAACCTATGAAGGTTAAATATATCTGCTTGCATTTTCTAGAAATTACAGTTGTTATTGATATTACTGTAATATAAAGAGCGACATTTGCAGAAATGTATTCCATATTCTACGTATGCGTTGTGTTAGCCGTCACTACCCTTTACGAGGCATAAGACAAGACAGAACTACTGTAGATAAAATGAAAGCGAAATATCTAGGACTGGACTGAATATAGGTTAAGCTATCTAAATCAGAAATGTAAATTATTTTTAGATGGTAAATTTTGAAGAAAATAGGACTAAATATTTTTCTGCTTTTATAATAAAAAAAACACATTTTGAGCATATTAACAAAAATGAAAGTATTAATGAAAATATTAATTAAAATGTAGGTATGATCATATTTTGGGTCTAAGGAACTAACAAGTTTATTATTAAAAATTCATCAAATATTTTTAATTCTTCTGCAGTAAATACATTTGGAATTAAAGTTATTTTAGGGATTTCCTTTTTTAGTAGAAAAAAATAAACAGAATCCGCCAAATATTTTTTGAATATATGTATTAATAAATTTGCAGTTGACATTGCAATCAACACACGTAAATATTGTGTCAAAAAGTATTCATTGTACCTATATTTTAGGTTCTTTACTATACCTACTCTATGCTCATGTGTTTATTAAAATCATTGAGTTACATTCAAAACAATGAGTTACTATGGTATTTTACTGAATAATAAATAACACACACAATTTCAGAGTCCAACGAGAAAAACAAACTCATTCACAGTACAGTTCAAAATATCTTTTTTAAACTATTCAGACAAACATATAAAACTTGCATAAAACGTATAAAAACAATTTTTTACATTAAGAGTGTACGGACGTATTTTGTGGTTTGGAATTTATTTGTAGTTAGTCCGTCCTGTAATATGTAGATACTTCCCATAATTTGTATAATTCCTTAAGATATATGTGAGCAATTTGTAAAGGCCCTGTGAGTTTTTTAATTATTTTGTGGATATAATTTGAAGAAATCGGGCCTGATATAAATGGGAATAATATTTTAAATCTTGTAACTAATCAGAAAGTTCCAAATTAATCTGTCAATCAGTTTGTTGGAATCTTTAATTTAAACGATGCCTTTTTAAGTCATTATTGAAAGATAAGCTTGATATGGTAAAACTTGCTGAGTTAAATGTTTTATTGCCTCATCCAATCCGTTTTCGTCAGATGAAGAACTTGAGTAACAGTAAACCACTATTTTGTAGACTTTGAACGAAACGATTTCCCGGACAGCACAAAAGCATTGGAGCATCGGTGGATGATGTATAGAAAGTTCAAAGGAAAAAATAAAAGTAAATAGAAAAAACAATAACAAATAAAAACACACGTTTTTATTTAAAAATTGTAATTTTTTTATTGATTCATACAGATAAGGTTATGTATGCAATAGCATATCGGGTAAATGGCATACACTGCTTTGCTTGCAGATAGGCACTCTTCTGTCGAAATTACTGTTTTGGCTTAAATGCTGAATTTCGTTGATACAGCCCTCAATTTTCTGCTTCAAGGCGTGGGTGGTGGTGGGCTTGTTTGGGGTTTTTCGAAGTCTAACTTCGAAAAACCCCAAAGAAAAAAAATCCAATCCAACGACATTAAATCACATGATTTGGGCGGCCAATTCTGATCACCGAAACGAGATATTACATTACTCATGCAGTAATTGAATTGTTTCTCAGGCTGTGTGGCATGTTATTGCCAGACCAGCCAGCATTTTCTAAGAAGAATGGTCCGATGATGCTTCTGCCCCCAAATCGGCACCAAAAACATTCAGTTGTTGTTCCATAATCCATTCAACGGACTCTCTTCTTGAGTCAACTGAACTTTGCAAGCATGAAGATGCGAATCTTTTGTGAGAATACGTTGAAGAGAGCTTCTCGAAATGTTTAATTCTTGACCACAATGCCGAATTGATATTCCTGGACTCTCAGAAACATTCTCACGAATTACTTAGTTTGTGTTGAACGACTTGTTGAAGGACGGACAGAGTGTTTAAGATCACTAATTTATCCAGTCTCCCTGAATTCTTCAAATTAATTTCTTCATAGTTGATGAAGTGACTATTTTGGACGAAAATTACTTTTAAAATATTGTTCAACAATGAAAACGCGTTTTTCTTCATGTAGCACCCCATTTTTAATAACCCTGAATGGTCAGCTGTCATACTGTCTGTTTTTTCGTTGGCAAAACTTTACCACACAAATGGCGTAAAATAAAAAATTTGCGTAAATTTTGGGACCCATTGTTATTTATCAACATATACAGGGTGTCCGAAAATGATGAGCAAAAAATTCAGGGGATAATTCTAGACCGAAAATAAATCCTACCTCTTTGTATAACATTTTTTCCAAAACTGATTATTAACGGAGTTACAGGGTGTTAAAGTTAAGTTTTATTTGCAGTTTTTTTGCAATACCTTTTGCCACACTCATAATATTTTGACGAAATTTCGTATATGGAGGTTTTTCGGGATGAGGATTATAAATTTGCCCACCGTTTTTTCGCATTTTGTAGAGGGCGCCACATACGAGCCTTTATTATGATTTGAATGGTTCCAACTTTTTTGTGCTACACTTTATGCGAAATTTGATTTGAATTTGAATATATTTGTTCTCCAAACCTTTTGACATAAAAAAGGTATACTTTATTTGTTTCGATAAATCTAACCGTTTTCGAGAAAAACGCTAAAATAACATTGCTTGCATGTGATGAATACGACATCATTTTAATTTATTTTCTACATTAAACATAGATAGCATGCTTTGGAAACATGCGCTTAGTTGCCTTGGAAACAAGTTTGTGGAGAATTAGTTTTGACATATAGTAATTTTGTACAAGTTCTTTTGTAGTAATTGTTATCATAAAAATAATAATAAAAATGAACAACAATTACTCTAACGTGGAGTTGCGGGACATGCATTATTATTACGGTTTAGCTGCTGGCAATGCTCTTGCAACACGACGTTTGTATCGCGAAGCATTTCCAAATAGAAACCTACCCCAATCGCGAATATTCAGTACTATTCATCGAAGACTGGGAAAATCTGGATCGTTCAAAACTAGAATTTTTTATGTAGGTCGACAACGGAATACTAGAACAGCAGAAGCAGAAGCTCGTATTTTGAATTCGATAGAGAATAATCCCAATGTAAGTATAACAAAAATTGCTATTCAGGAGGGCATTCCAAAGAGCTTCGTACATGAAACAATACGCGAACAAAACCTTCATCCGTACCACTACCAAAAGGTGCAAGCCTTATCTGCCGTAGATCCTGCTGCTCGTGTGAATTTCTGCAATATAACTAGAATACTTCATAATGGTGACTAAAATTTTGTTCGTAATATCCTTTTCTCGGACGAAGCTGGATCTGGCCATGATGGCTTAATAAACCTCCACAATGAGCATTTTTGGTCTAATGAGACTCCTAATTTATCAATAGAGCGTGGTTATCAAAATAAGTTTTCCGTCAACGCCGGTATTGTAGGGGACTACTTAATTGGGCCCCATTTCTTTCCACAAAGACTCAATGGTGAAGTTTACTTGGATTTTTTAAGAAACCACTTACCTATTCTATTGGAAGATGTACCACTCGGATTAAGAAATGCAATGTGGCTGCTTCAAGATGGCGCGCCACCGCATTTTANTGAGTTAAATGTTTTATTGCCTCATCCAATCCGTTTTCGTCAGATGAAGAACTTGAGTAACAGTAAACCACTATTTTGTAGACTTTGAACGAAACGATTTCCCGGACAGCACAAAAGCATTGGAGCATCGGTGGGATGATGTATAGAAAGTTCAAAGGAAAAAATAGAAGTAGATAGAAAAAACAATAACAAATAAAAACACACGTTTTTATTTAAAAATTGTAATTTTTTTATTGATTCATACAGATAAGGTTATGTATGCAATAGCATATCGGGTAATTGGCATACACTGCTTTGCTTGCAGATACGCACTCTTCTGTCGAAATGACTGTTTTGGCTTAAATGCTGAATTTCGTTGATAGCGCTCAATTTTCTGCTTCAAGGCATGGGTGGTCGTGGGCTTGTTGACATAAACCTTAGACTTCGAAAAACCCCAAAGAAAAAATCCAACGACATTAAATCACATGATCTGGGCGGCCAATTCTGATCACCAAAACGAGATATTACATTACTCATGCAGTAATTGAACTGTTTCTCAGGCTGTGTGGCATGTTATTGCCAGACCAGCCAGCATTTTCTAAGAAGAATGGTCCGATGATGCTTCTGCCCCGAAATCCGCACCAAAAACATTCAGTTGTTGTTCCATAATCCATTCAACGAACTCTCTTCTTGAGTCAACTGAACTTTGCAAGCATGAAGATGCGAATCTTTTGTGAGAATACATTGAAGAGAGCTTCTCGAAATGTCCAATTCTTGACCACAATGCCGAATTGATATTCCTGGACTCTCAGAAACATTCTCACGAATTACTTAGTTTGTGTTGAACGACTTGTTGAAGGACGGACAGAGTGTTTAAGATCACTAATTTATCTTAAAATAATTAATTTCTTCACAGTTGATGAAGTGACTATATTTTGGATGAAAATTACTTTTAAAATATTGTTCAACAATGAAAACGCGTTTTTCTTCGTGTAATAACCCCCCATTTTTAATAACCCTGAATGGTCAGCTGTCATGCTGTCTTTTTTTTCGTTGGCAAAATTTTACCACACAAATGGCGTAAAATACAAATTTTGCGTAAATTTTGGGACACCCATTATTATTTATCAACTTATGATCTATATATCTTGCTAGGGTTTGATTGTCTTTTTTCATGCACCATTTCAGATTTCCCTTATTTTTTAACGAGGCTCACATTAAACATATACGTTATACATAGCAATAAAGTCATATATCAATGGGAAATCACAAACGACGAAGAGAGCAGTGATGTTGTTAAACGACCGCGATAAAACTTAGATTTTATAACTCTGGCCAGTCATAAAAGAAATAAAATTCTACTCTTCGCTTTTCCTGTGGAGTATTTTTTGTTCTAACAAATAACGGAAAATATAGACATCCAAAACATCATCTTTAATCTTGTGCTAAATAACCAAAGTCACGTAATATCTTTTATTGAAAAAGTGGATGATAAACGTTCGGAATTGATTTAGACGGCGCACTGTCAAAAAAGCTTTTTCAATAATTTTATGGTTTTCAGAACTTCACTTCACTAGAATAAACATAATTTTGAAAATGTGTCATGTCTAAAACGTTATAGGGACTTAACACAATTTCATTTGAAAAACCAAAATATTCTTTTTTGTGAGAAAATACTTTTCTATACAGGATGTTTATGAACAGGAAATTTATTCATCATGAATGTATGTGTACGATATTTACCTTTATGAAAGAAGCAGTTTAGTGCAGAAGTTGTAAATAGTGGAAGTGAGAAAGAATTACCTGATATACAGCCTGTCTACTATAAGAGGGCCACCACTATGTATCTCGCTTAATACACGATGCACGTCAAAAATCTTTATGTTTTTTGAGGCCTTGATGCTTGTAAAAACAAATTTGAGATCCATGACCAACTTTATGAAAAATCATAAAAAAAACGGAAAAGCACCGAAAGTTTAGGGTCGTCTAATTTTTTATTTTAAGAGATAGAGAAAACTTAATAAAATTTCATGGCAAAATTGATATCTTTCATCTGGTGTAAACAAATATTTGAAGTATTGTATGCACCCTCTACGCGTACACAAAAAAAAATTCATCGAAGCAGGCTGTGGATATAAAAAAATGTTTCTTTCTTCCCCTTTCATACGATATATTACATGTTGCCTTTATCTTTTATATTCATTACATTTTTATAATATTGGTATCAAAGATGTAGATTAATGTAAAGAAATTGTTTTAAACAGGCCAACTACAAAAAATTTTATAAATATAATGTACATTTACATACAAGAGGTGCACATTTTCACCTTCTAACATTTGAAACCATTTTTTCGTAATATCCTTCTTGCACTATCCTTCTCTAAATTGTAGTTCAATTCAATCTCTCACTGTTTTGATCGTTTTTCCTATTTACATCATTTAAAATTCCGTTAACATTACCTATTTTATTAACAACAACTGATTTTATTAGCGAAGGTTTTCTACATTCCGCAAGTGCTTGAGTAGAATTGAAATTGCATTGATAGTACTCGTACAATACAAACATATTACACTTCTCAATATGTGAAAATATTATTATTATTCAAAATTTTAGTGTTTCAAATCACAGTTAACTGTAACAATTTCCAAACCAACAGTTATGTATAAACAATAACCAATTTGTTAAAAAATAATTACATTACTGGGATAACACATTTGTTTTCATAGCGTGCTACATTTAGCCTAAGCTACTTTGTCTGTGCAAGAACAATGTTCAAGGCTCAATTTTCTCTAAAGTAAAGTAAAAAACCAATATTATAATAATGTGTGTATTTTGCTTAAAAGAAGTACATTATGTCTACAAAAATTTCTACGTTAACACGAAAATGTTTACATTTTTCATACCAAAATTATAAAAAATGTAATAAATATAAAAGATACAGGCAACACGTAGTATATCGCCTGAAAGAGGAAAAAAAGCAATTTTTTGTAGCCACAGCCTGCTTCGATGACAATTTTTTTTACCCGCGTAAAGGGCGCAGCAAATTACATACGATATTTTAAAAATATGTTTGCACTAGGTGAAAGATATCAATTTTGCTATGAAATTTCATTAAAATAAGTTTTCTCTATCTCTTAAAATAAAAAAGTTAAACGACCCTAAACTTTCGGTACTTTTCCGTTTTTTTTATGATTATTCACAAAGTTGGCCATGGATCTCAAATTTGTTTTTAGAAACATAAAGGCCTCAAAAAATGCAACATATAAAGCCTGTATACTGCTGGTTAAAATTAGTTGTTTCTTAACTATCATCCCTGTGCATCTAAAAGTCTTTGTGTTTCGGTATAAGTCTAGAGTGGATAAAATTGTACTAATTGTATATTATTGTTATTAATGGCTAGTGTTCTGTTAGATCTAATCAGGTCGATGATGACGGAGAACAGCAAATTATATTATTAATAATTTTAATTAATTACTGTTTCTTTATATAACATTCTAGACAAGATTAATTTATATTTGTATTAATAGGATTTTCCTATGTCTTACTAAACTGACGATTCAGGAAAGGATAACGGTTCGGCCAATCGATTTCAAAATTTACAAACCACATGGGCTTGTAATGAGCTAAAAAAACTACAAATATTGGTACTTTTCGCAATATTTGCACACTAGTTTATGATTTTCCAAAGCAGCAGAAAAAGTCATTCTTTTGCACATTTTCAAATTAATGCTGAGTATAAAAAAAATTCTTAAACATACCAAAACTGCCCTACTTCGGAAAAAAAACGTATGTGCAGTTTTGTGACAAATGAGATAATTACATTTTCGAAATCTACATCGCATTATCCCCATCTATAAATATCAAAAATATCGTTTTTGTTGCTTTAAATTTAAAAATTTGTACACTTTAAATTTCTAATATTGTGGCACATTTATTTTCTTCGTCGCTGTACTAGAAAAAAACACCGTATGTGTCTGATGCAGACTTACATGCATGTATTTCATTAAGAGATACATAGTATAAACGCCGCATGTGACCACAGACGGCTTTCTTCTCTAGCAGAAGCGTAGAAATACGATGTTTTTAACAAATTAAATTCGTATGTGTTCACATGCGTTGTTTTAAATTAGACAACAATTAAACGTTATTTGCAACACAATATATTAAAAATTGCAAAATATCATGTAAAAACATTCAAAACATCATGTAGGTATACGATGTACATGTTCTCGTTCTTTTATTAATTTCTGTTGAAAATATAGCCCTTACTGCACATACGGCATTTTTACCTAGCAAAATCTTAAATTTATTAAGACAAAACACCTTATGTGACGCTGGTTTTATTGAAATTGCAAAGTTTCCTAACTTTCTTCAAAGACATTAAAAAATATTTGTTTTTCATTTGCCGTTACCGAAAAAATCAAGTTATTACTTTAATTAGTAAATGAATTACAGCCAAATGAGTACAAATTAGTACAGTCATTGAAGCTTTTCACCTCCGAATTCTTTGAAACTGAACTGATCGACTTGAAATTTGGCAGATAGTTAGAGAATGAATGACATAGCGCCGATTGACGCTTCCACCCTGTTGAGGGTTGACACCCCTTCTCGGGGGTGGAAATTTTGTTTTCAAAAATAACGCTGGAAATCAATAGTTTTTTAGTTATTCACGATTGAAAACTTGTAATTTTGAGTGAAAAAAAAAAACACTTTTTCAAAGTATTCTTCTTCTAATAACTCAAAAACTACGCATTTTTAAAAAAAAGTGTAGTGAACAAAAATGTAGCATATAAATAAACAAAGAAAACTGTTTTTTTTTAAGTGTTGTACGTCCTATACAAAGCGAAATATGGTTAGTGGAGGGGGGACTTGTTTTGGGAGGAATACTCGAACCGATGTATTCAACGTCAAATAACGGAAAAAGGTTTAATTTTACGTGTATAATACTCCTGGAGTTTCTTTTGGTACTCAAAAAGACCTTCAAAATGAGCACTTATAAAAGTTAATTAGAGCAAAATTGAAGCAGTTATCGTTAAAAACAGATGGGTTGCTCATATTTTTTAAGGAAAAATGAGCAGCAAACGCTGTACCATTTCCATCAGAATTAAAATTAATCGTAGACCCTTTACAATTAGTTTTGTTTTAGTGTTTTTCATACGATCCTGAAGTTAGACCGGTTTAGAATGCGTATTTTTTTAATAATGTACGGTAAAAGTTGAAAACGTATTTTTCATTATTCAAAAAAATTGCCTTATTTATATAATAACTCTGAAACTATGATAGATACGTAAAAAATGATAGACAACAAAAATGTAGCTTTTTTTTCAACAAATATTTTGTTTTTTTATTCCTGTAGCATAAAAAATAAAGGAGATATCGCCATTTTAGTGAAAAAACGACCTGTCTCGAGCCCTTCGATCCTTTCCCTTTAAAACACTTAAAAGGACTTAAAAGTTTTATATGCAAAAGATCTTACAGCTCTTGAAATTATCTTTAAAATGCTTTTTTGTTGGATCCTATAGCTTCAAAATTAACCGAGTTATGGTAAAAAAACCAATGACATTTTTTCGGAGCAAAATAGGCTTTCTTATTTTTATATATTATACAAATAAAATAAGTAAAAAAATTCAGTTTAATTATTTATATGCAGCGTAGCAATTTTTTTATGATTGATTATATTTATAAATCGATTATAATAAAAATATTTTACATTAATATTGGTAAACGAGTAGTTTATAAGAGTTGAAAATGGCAAAAGTAAAATATTCTGTCATAAACAATATAAGGGAATTTTTATTTTAAATTATTGCACAATTATAGCATGCCAAGATTTAAAACGTAATTTTTTATCATTTTTTTAGTACAGGGGTTATTTATAAGGGTTGAAAAGTGTTATGAGATACAAATTCTTTCATAAGCAATGAGGGAATTTTTATTTTAAATATATTCCAAGCTTTTAAAAAGTAATTTTGTATCATTTTTGTCAATACAGGGGTGGTTTTTAGAGGTTGAAAGGGGAAAATTATTTTATTAGCTATTAGGTAACTTTTATCTTAAATAATTGCACGATTTAATCATTCCAAATCTTTAAAAAGTATTTTTTTATCATTATTTTTTCATAGGGGTAGTTTTAAGGGTTAAATAAAGGGTCGAAAAGATCAAATATATCATAAAACATGTTCGAGAACATGGAACATTATTTATTTTTTTTGTTTGACCAGGTTTTTTTTCATTAAATTGTTTAAACTTTATTTTTTTCATTTTTTTTCCTTTGGGGTTGTTTTTTCCCCCTTAAAAACCAGAAGGTTTCATTGGGGTTTTTGCCCTTTTGGACTTGAGCCTAAGATGAGCTTTATTCTAAATTTTTATGCAAATCCATGCAGTTTCAAATAATTCGGAGGTTATAGCTGATTTTCAGCTTCGATGACTGTACTTTATGCCTAATATCTCGTTGCAATTTTCTGTAAACTGTCATATGTGCACATACGGTCTTCTTCCGAAAAAGGGCAGAAAAGGCCCTTGAAGGAGATTGATTCAGGTTTCTAAAATCCTCTTTCCGTTCTCCGTAGCATAATTAGTTCATGAGATACCGATGATAAAAGAAAAGGTGACTTTTTACTCAGTAGACGATATCTCAATGAGAAAAAATCGTACAGAAAATTTAAAAAAATCAAATAGAGGCTGAGGAATCAGGCTAATTGACCTTGACATTGATTAAACCAGAAAAAAATGTTTTGATCCCAGGGGCAGTTTTGAAAAAAAAATTGTAACATTTTTGTCTTGCATTATTTTTTTTTGATTGCGACTTGATGTTAAAAAAATTTTTCATCTCAAGATTTCAAAACTAGAATCTTCAAGCTTCAAAATGCTTTTCTTTTGTTCTCGATATACGACCATTATTCACGAAGTTTCAAAAATCACTGAAAATATTTGGAAGTTTTTCTCCTTCTTAAATTTTTTTTTCCGAGTAGTTTTAGCAGAAAAGTAATGCAACAATAAATAATATAATAAAATTATAGGTACTATTGTTCTAAAATTATAGAGCAACTGTGTTAGTTGAAACAGTATTCGAAGTTGTGATAACTGATCGAAGTCAATTATTACAAAGAAAATCTGAATCGTCATTACGAATTATGTATCAATACTGGAAGCCTATTTACAAAATATTTATTGAAATTTTTGTTGTTATTTCCCATCGTTAATTCATTCAATTCATTAACATACAATTTCAACCTTTCAAATTTTAAAATAGTTTCAACTTTGAAACAAAGTGTCTATATCTACAGAATATTTTCTGCTAGAAATGCCAGTCGCCAAAGTTTGTGCAAACGATAATCCTATAACTATTGGTATGGTTAGTTCCTTTACTATACGCCTTTTTTAAAGCACATTATTATTCTCTAAATGGCCGATTTGATCATAAATTCTTATCATAAACCCACACATTTTCGAACGCCCTAGGTGATCCGTGGCGGAACAGGGAAACCAAATCTGATAGATTTACAAAGCGTGGCGAAGTGGCACTGAAAAAAATGTATCAAATATCAACTAAGCCTGCCCTTTTGCTGACCAGTTACTAAAACGTCCACATTCGAAAAGTAGGCCTTTTATTTGCCAATATGTATAGACCTAAATGATATTCTGCTACTTTTTGGATATTTCATAAAACGGATCAAGGACTTCCGCATTCATCTTTTCTATACGAATTCATGGGTAGTACGAAGGTGGAAGGTGAAATGGATAACGTTGAATTAAGTTAAAATGCTGTTCTCTATAGGAAATGGATGCATCAAAGGAAAATTGTCATGAATTAATAGACTTAGATATTGCTTTATTTGCAGTGGCAGATAAAAAGATTGTATTAATGTTAGGTTTACTTTTTTATAAAGAAAATAATCTATATTTTTGAATATACAGACAAAATTTCACTCAATTAAAAATATTTAAATGTCAATTTAAAAAACTGGGTAACTATAGAATGTTTGATAATTTTGCATGTGTTGATAGTTCCCTAAAAGCATTCTGCGGGGTATGATTATGTTTATACAGGGTGTAAGAAGTTTCACTGCCATTATTTCAGCATGAGATTGAGTATAAATGAACAAAAAAGTTGTGTATTACAAGGGATTAAGGTTACGTTTTCAAAATACAGCGATTAGGGAGTTTCATCACAACGTAACGACAGTGCTACATAACTGATGCACACCACGTAGGCACGCAGCAAATGTGTCCTACGGAATAACAAAAATGTAAATAACTATTATTGTGAAACATTTAGTAAATTTCAAGACAATTGTTTTTCAGTTTTTAAATAAATAAAATAAAATGTATCAATTTCGTAGTACGAAGAAAGTATTGTGCTTAAATTTTAGCTCGAATTTTAGTAATTATGAATCTCTTAAAACAGAAGCTTTTAATCAAATTATGTATTTGAAAAATATGTCATTAAAGTACCCAAGGATTCACGTCGTCCAAATAATCATACGCATTAAAAATAATTTAGGTACTTACCAAAAAGCAAAATTCAGTAATTTTTAAATGCACTATAACAGTTCGCCAATAATAAACATTAGGGCATTGTAAATGCAAACCTTTGGAAAGCTCATGCCAAATAAAATGGATGCATTTAAAACATAAGATGACATCTAGTATAAGAGATTAAAGGCAAATTGTACTTTAGAGAAGGATGGTATACACTGATTTAAACAATAGTAAAAACTAAGTAAAGAAAAAGTTTTCTGGGAAAACGCCGAGCGACGAAGGGTCCAGCGAAATCACGAGGACATAAGATCTAAGCTACCTAGTAGAATATATAAAAGACAATAATAAATTAATGTAAAATAATATCTTTTACAATAAGAAGGCCAAATAACAACTAACATTTTTTGGAAAAACTATAAAAACTCCAACTTGGAAGTCTGGGATTTGTGCTGTTTATTATTGCATAGTGGATTGGTTTGGATGAACAATAACAAAAAACCCAAACTTTACTAAGGAAAATAGTCACCTTATACCCAAGAAGTACCTACTTAAGGTTCCATGGTGCCAGTAGATGATTTGTTACATAATAATATCAACCCCTAGAATTTGAAACGCCACCATTTTTTTAAAAAGTACGTATGTAGTATATATTTTTAAATTATAATTATTATTACTTATTTTTCAATTGCCACTCATGTATTAGGTATATTATAAGCTTTACTTGGAATACAGCTGTTTCTCGAGTACCAAATTATTATATCATTTTTTACTAACCTAATGGTATTTTATGTAATTTGTTCTAAATTAAATTCTACTTTATTCAATTTATCATTAATCGATTTATAGCTTAATTCTTTTATATTAATATTAAAAATTTATACATTTGGCGTAAATAACACAGCCCCACCAATAAAAAAAGTATAGGATCTGGTATTCAGACCCATGTATTTCTAAGTATTTTTTCCGCTGAATCTGAGTTTTCGAGAAAATTAAAAAAACTGGTCAAAATTCACAAAAAACGTCATTTACGATCGACGAAAGTTATAAAAAGTAAAAGTATTCTACCATCTCACTAGACGTATGATTTCTCACTCGTTTAATTCCAATTTATCATCATAGAGTCAGACAAACTGGTCCAATTTCATTCAAAAACAGAAAATAGATCAAAAACGCCATTTTCATGGCATAATACGTGTTGCAGAGTTCTGGATCCATGTTTTTATCCACCCACCAATTTATAGTGGGTGGGTAGTGGGGGTATAGTAAATAGTTATTTATTTATGTTTATAAAACGTGTTTATTATATTTTCATTATCATGGTATTATTAAAGTTTTTCAATTTTTTACAACATCATTGCTGTTTTCAGTTATAATATCAGCATTTGAATAAGTACCGTTTTCCATTATTTTCAAATCAGTGTTTAAACTAATTGTAAGTAGGTACCACTGTCAGATTAACAGCAAATGATGACTTATGGTTGGTTATGGTTGGTTAATTTGATTTTTTAAATTTGCTAGCAATTTCATAGCTATCCTCGCAAGAAATTGGATCATTTTAATTATCACAAAAACCGTCAAAACAGAAAAATTAAAAGATAGGTATATGGACATGTAATATGGATAGATATAGAGTAAATGTTTTCAACAAATTTTGATTAAATATACAGGTTGTATAATTTAGAANTTAGACACCCTGTATATTTAATCAAAATCTGTTGTAAAAATTTACTCTAGGTATATCTGTCCATATTACATCTCCATATACCTATCTTTTAATTTTTCTGTTTTGACGGTTTTCGTGATAAATAAAATGATCCAATTTCTCGCGAGGATGGCTATGAAATTGCTAGCAAATTTAAAAAATCAAATTAACCAACCATAACCAACCATAAGTCATCATTTGCTTTAATGTGACAGTGGTACCTACTTACAATTAGTTAAACACTGATTTGAAAATACTGGAAAACGGTACTTATTCAAATGCTGATATTATAACTGAAAACAGCAATGATGTAAAAATGTGAAAAACTTTAATAATACGATGATAATGAAAATATAATATTAATAAACACGTTTTATAAACATAAATAAATAATTATTTGTATCTATATCTTTTTCTATATTCTATGCATACAATAAATAAATTACATATTAAATAAAAATTTCAATATTTTGTTTAAACATTATTACCACGTAATTATTAAAATTAATACCTATTAACAGTGGATTATGTTCCTATATCCTACCATCGATATTACTATTTACATGAATATACAGTATAACAAATGTGAGCAATTTTAAGTAGTCGTAATAGACAGAAAAGGGCTTTATAATAATGAAATCCTCTTATTTTGCTTTATCGATTAAAAAAAAAATCATCAAAATCGGAGCCATAGTAGCCGAGATATTGAACGGCGAAGCGCGCGCGCGCTTTTTTTTTGAACGCGCGATTTCAATTTCTATACTCGTATATGCCCTCCCTTCGGTTTTGCGGCACAAATGGTCGGCTTGACGATATTAATTGAATTTTCATAAAAAAGCACACGTGCGATCATATTTATAAAAACACATACGGAAAGTTCTTGAAAAAACCTACCAAATTCAATTTTTATTTTTGTTACATTATACATAGTTTTGCAGCAAGCGCTTGTTAACTTTGGCACTCTATATCTCGGAACTTATAGGACCGATTTGAACGTTCTTTTTTTCAAGTTAAGCGTCTTTCGGAGAACTGTTTTTTAGTACTTTGGTATATTTTCCAACCCGCAAAACCGCTTCACGAAAGTAATTGTTTATAAAGTCAAAATTTTTCTATCTTTTAAATTCGCTCCAAAAATTATTCAAAAAAAGAAAATTGATATTCTAATGATTCTATATGATTGTTAAGGGGTCCAAGTAAGTGTAAAAAAATCAGCGCACATTAAAATGTCTAACTTTAACCCCAGCACTAAAAAACGTAAAAAAATAACGACATTTCGCGCTGAAATTTAGTAACAAATTGTCTGATATCAATACTATCAGACCGATTTGGATCGGGTTTTGGAATTTCGTTTTACAATCGTTTAAAGTACTTACATCTACATTTATAGAAGAATTGGACAATTTCTTGCCTGTCAGTTTGACACTTCCAAATTACCTCGATTTTAATCACTTTCTTACGTTGTTTTGGCTATTTAGCAACAAAAATATGATATGCGCAGGTATCAAAGCATAGCTATCTTATAGCAAATTTCATAACAAACAATTTCACCGGTAATAGTTTTTTCTGTAAATTGCATATTTAAGAAGTTATGTTGGAAAATGTTAGAAAAAACACGTCATTCTTTAGTATTTTTGCAGTTTTTAATTTTTTCTGCAAATAGCACAACTTTTTTTCTTGACGCAACCTTATATTTTCATTGTATATATTTTTTTCGACCGATTTTTACAAATATCCAAGTTACGTCAAGCAACAGCCATGTCAATGTGTAATTCTCCTGGACTATAGGTACCTACGTGCCTAACAGCGTTGGCAGATTTTTTTTCGGACAAAGCGGGATTTTGAAACCTTTTGGATAAAAAAACGTATATAATCAATAGTTTTTAACTACTTATCTTTTTATTCTAGTTTCAAATTAAGTGCATATGTAGGGTTACCAGATCTATTTCATGACAGACCCGGAGACATGACGCGTTTGTATAATTGATGCCTAAAAAAAGGTCTCTCAGTATATCTGGGAAACAAATTGTTTTCGAAGAAATCGATGTCAAAAAAAAGACGTATAGTAATCAGGAAATATCTACTTAATAACAAACCTGGAGAAAATAATTTATGCCTAAATAAAAAAACAAAAAAAGAGCGGGAAAAGCGGGACTGAGCCTGTCCCGCGCGGGACATTTAATTTTGGGTTAAAAATCGGGACGTCCCGCCAAAATCGGGACGTCTGGCAACGCTGGTGCCTAATAAGCAGTGTGTAATAATCATCAGAATATATTAAGTTTTCAAGACAATGGAGTGCATTATTTGTAAGGAAACTGTGCGAGATTAACGGTGGAGACCTTAAAAAACATATTTTCATAAAAATAGCTTTTTTTATTTTTTCTAAATTAAAAAGATCACGACCAACAAAAAACGTCGTAAAACACGATTTCATATGCCCAATCACATGCTTTATAAAATCTACCATGTCTGGCCTGGTTCTACGTCAAAAAAAAACGACTCAATAGACTCTTCAAATCGCTGCACTAAATATCAGAGGTTGTTTAGGCAAACTTGTCTCAGTACCTTCCCCTCATGTTTTACCATTGTAATATGCAGTATCTAATTAGCTTTCTGTCAACATACTCTTAAATCATGTATTTTTGGAATTACATGTTTTCGTCGTTTGTATTTACAGTTGTGATTATCTTACTTATGATACTAAGAGTTCCAAAGGATTTTTCATTCACCGTTGGAATTATTACATTTACAGGTTAACTTTTGCCTTATATAATTTGTGGAGATTGGCAGTAATATTACTCATTAAAATCATGTAAAATGTTATCTACTAATTAAAAATATAAAGCAGCTGTGGCCAAAACGAACACAAAAAACTGCTATATTTTTCTTTTTCGAAATAATTTGAACAGTTAAATTACACTAAAATGAAATCTTTTAGATAAAGCATACAAAGTCATTTTAAAATTGACTCAAAAATACGAAAATTTATTAAGGCATCTATACATAAACTGACTAACATGAATTTGAAAGTAGTCATTTAAGCATTTTTTATCTCCTTTTATTGTGACATAATAACGACGCCATTTGAGCTGTAGTATTGTTCCGTTTAATCTAACTAGGCTTTTGTATAAATGAATATATTTTTGACAGATCCATTATCAAAATTGCTGTGATGTCTCTCTAAAATATTTTTTCTTAAAATTAGTAACAAGCAGCTGCGGAAAAATGGAGCTTGGCTGTGACAATGCATAATAAAATATACTTCAAAGAAAAAAGTGATTAATGTCCTAATTGAACAAACAAAAATAAAATGTTTCTTTTTCAGTAATGTAAACATGAATTAGTAAATAAATAATTGGCACTCCAATAACAATGAGCGTGAAATTCAACGAGAATAGAATTTTCAGGGGAATACCTTAAATAAAAATATAGGAAATAAACATCTAAATTATTCTAAATAAATAAACATTACATCATATAAAAGCTGTATCAGGGATGGTATGTCTTCGAATAATAATTACGTACCTTAAAATAAACAGTGAGACAAATATATATTTTTTTAGATATAATTTGAGTTTATCAGACGAAATTTAACCACATTTAACTAAATCGAGTTTGATTGCTAAGATACGAGTAAAGTTAGTTAAACGCAGTTCAAATTTCTTTTGACAAACCGACGCAAATACTTAAAATGTGTCAGATTAAAGTCAAATAAATAACAAGTGACCGAAATTGAATTGTCATCAGTCTTGCGTTTCAGATCCTATCCACTCATTCGCGATGTAAAAAAATAAGTTTAAAGTCTAGATATTCATTTTCAGTAATCAACATTCAGTTATTGCAATTTATATTTGCGCGATGAGACTGGTTTTTAACAGTCTAAGGCCCGGTACTTTGACTCAGTTAAGGCTTGATTAACTAATTAGGCGATTAGACTGTGATTATCCTTTATAAAAAAAATAAGTATATGTACAGTCTAATCGCCTGATCAGTTAATCAAGCGTTAATCGAGAGTCAAAGTACCGGGCCTAAATAAAATTAAATCTAGTTACGGTTTTTGTAAAGAAATAATAGTTTTCATATACACATATCATATAAATGAAGGATGACGGTTTTGGAGAATTTCTGCAATGTCTGAAAATGATAAAAATAATCTCTTGGGCTTGATTTTCAAAAATTAAAACTGAACCACGAAAACTGTGATATACATATACAGAGTATTCCTTTTTTAAACGTATTCACTTTAATAGTTGATACATAATTTGATTTGGAACAAAAAAGTTTATATGAACACATGTCGTAAATCGCTTGCTGGTATATATAAAGGGTGTACAATTCAATTTTTTTTTACTAGCTGAACACTAGTCTGAAATTATTTTTTAGGTCCTAGTTGTGAGAAAAGGAATATATTAAAAATCGTATCCTGTACATTGAACAGCGCACTCGAATGACTACAAATAACAATACTTTTTTTGAGTAATATATTAAAGAACACTTATTTTCAAAATATTGCATTAATTGAGAAGTCATTTATTTGTACATAAATTATTTTTTTGTATAAATTCAATTCAAAATATTTATTGAAAGGAAATTGTCTGAATATTTAAAAAATAAGTCATTCTAGAGTGGTCTACAGTATTATCCACTTTCATCAATTTCAGTAAGAGAATTTCAAAATTATAACATATAACAAACAAATTCTAAAATATGGCTGAGAAAGGTCGTAGCTAGCGACGGCGATGTTTTAAAAGTGTTCTATAAAAAGGTAAAATAGTTTGAACATTTAATACTCGAACTATTTAACGCTTAGTGAATAACGACAACTTGTTGTTACACACCTGGCTAGTTTGAAGTTTAATCCTTATGTAAAATCGACTGAAAGTATGATGGCAATCCGATATAAACATTTTTGAATCAATTTTTCTTCTCTAGAATAACTGGACATTTTATTTAATTGCAGTCAAATATACCTGCTGAAGATTAAACTTAAGGATTGTATTCGTTTTCGTTTAGGTTTATTTTTTGGTTCTAAATGTGTCTAATAAATTTTTAATATGTAGGTATCTACTTTAAAAATTCGGTTTAAAAGTAATCTTCAAAAAATGCTTTTTTGGCAATTTAAATAGTAACAACTCCTAAGTCTAACATGTTTGTAATTTAAATGGTGTTACTTTAAATTTCTAGCTTTGATATTATATCAATATTCCTGCATATTGCTTCACCACTACGCTCATTTAATAGACATATATTGTTTTTTTTTTGAAAAACTTTAATTAAAAAAATTTCATTATACCTTGACGTAATTTATCTATGATTTAATTAATTACGTAATTTTCTTATATTTTATTTAAGTACCATTTAATAAACATATAAATTATTTTGCTGTTACATAGAGTGTTTTATAAAACTTAAAACTCCTACAAAATTGATATATGTTGATAATATCCGTTTATAACTTTTTCTTCTTTCGGGCAATAATGACAATTATTTTTTATTTGATAGGTGATACCATAGCCTACTAATACTTTATTAAGTATTGTAATATGGGTAGCAAGATACTGTATACATTTAAAAAATATTTATTTGTACCCAAACCGCTCATTTAATCAAAATTCTACAGGGGGCCCAAAAACTTCCAAATGGTGTCACCAATAAAAATAGTTGTCATTATTGCCCGAAAGAGTAAAAAGTTATGAACGGATCACCATACATCAATTTTGTAGGAGTTATCAGTTTTAAAAACCACTCTGTATAACATCAAAAGTAGATTGAAAGCAAAAGTCTACACCCCAAAAATATTCAAAATCTATTAATACATATTTGAGTTATTTACAAAATTCAAAAAATTTTCACGAACATTGAGGCCAACTAGCGGCTAAACGAAGCGATTTCGGATATAGGTGAATTAACCTAAATCTGCCTATTTGTAGTCCACGAATTTGTGATCTTCCGTTGTACACGTTATTCTGGGACACCTTGTATAAAATCGCTTCAATTCATCTAGTATGTATGATAATTTCTGACAGTGCTTGGTTTTGTAGCAGTTAGTCGAACAATAAAACTTGGTAACTGTATCCAAATTATTATTGAAAGGGCAATCGAATGTGTATGGCCATTGCAACGATTCGATAAATACGAGATGACATGTCAACGCAATATATTGCTATTGGATTTTTAACTTCTTTAGTAAACATTAAAAAAATGTTTAATTCGACAAAAGTCACAACAGTCTCAACATTAGATATATATCCGTTTTTTTTTTATAAAAGTGAATATGAATTCAGAACGTATAAATTTTCAATTCTTTGTAAATAGTTAAGTTACTTTCATACAGTAATTTCCAGTTGACTTTATTGCTATAAGTATCTGTATCGTCTGGTACAAATATAACAGACGATAATATTTAAGCAGCAACAAACTAATAGCAATTAGATAAACTATTTGCTTTGGCTTTGGTTTTGCAAAAAATATTTTAAATAGTAACACCTCTGATAGAATTTGTATACATCTGGCTTACCGGAGTACAGAAAGCAAGTGAACTGGGAGGAAGCAGAATGCGAACATGACGACCACAGCTACCAGCATTTTCGCTGCCTTCCTTCTGGAGCGGAGTTGTCCTTCTGTGCTGGCATTCATATTCATGGCAAAGGTGTTCACCTGGCCAGATCTGCTTCCGGTTAAATCTGGAACAAGATTGTCTTCTATAGCAGAGTGTATGGTTTTGTAAAATACAGAGGAAGACATTGTCTTGATAATCAAAATTGTAGAAGTTTACGAACGAAAACCAAAGAATTTTATTTATCTTCTTCAAATACAAACTTTGATATAATAAGTGCACATAATCACAGCCTAAACGTAGTTTACTGTGAAGAAATTATTGACAAATCAATTTACGTTTATGCGTGTGTTCTTGTTGTCTTCTCATAATTTGCATTTGTTATTCTTTCAAATCTCTCCTTCAGTTTTACAAAACACTTTGTACACGAGGATATCTTTGTAAATCTGGATTATTAGTTTGGTAAATACTTGTCAATATACAGTTACCATGAGTTTTACTAATTATTCTATTATTTATTTCTAATTTTTCTTTAGAGTAATTCATTTCACAATTATTACTGTCGCTTTTCTATTAAACCTTATGTGAATCGAAAATTTTCCAGATTATCCTTTGACAGGAGCCTACTAGGTTATTTTACATATAAGCTATTTGTAAACTTCGCATTTTTTCATAGAAATGAGATTTCATGAAAAACTAATGAATATTGATATAGGAGCAGGTATAGCAAAGTTGTAAAGAATTTAATTTTGCATCTCATGGTATGAAAATATACAGGATGTTGCATTTAAAAAATTCGAGATTTTTCAATTTTTCAATTGGCAATTTTGACATGATATTTTGGTCACCCTGTATAACACAGGCCAGTTTTTGGAGCATGATTCGGAAGAGTCATCCCTACTAAACACCTGATAAAAAAATGGGCTTAGTAGCTATTAGTATAACCTGTGAGTATCAGAAAATGTAAGCAGCCAATATCGACTAGAAAAACCTTTCAAGCAAGATATCTCAAAAACTGTGAATATTTGAATAGAACTATTCTATACAAAGTACTCTTTATTTTTAATATAGAATGCGAAAAAATATAAAAAATGTGTGTTTCCATTTAAAAACCAAAGTTGGTGTCTGACCAGGAAAAGTGGAACACCCTGTATAGTTGAATATATTTTTAATTTGTACATTCCGAGAAATGTGGCAACACTGTACAAAGAAAAATCCATATAGTCCTCATTTTAACACAGATATTGGACTTTCCCGCACTAGTGAGACACGCTTTATAATATGTAGGAAATTTCTATCATAATATGTTAATTTGGTCATTTGGTTTAATTATCCTCAATTTTCTTTATATAAATTATAAATTCTCTGCCGAATTACGTTGCTTGTCATGTCATCCTCTTTACGCAATGATATAATAACACGAACAGATTTGGACACTGAAACTCTAGTTGATATGTGAATTCCATTTATAATTTCATTATCTGATTTTTCATTTTCTTCCTTTTTTTAAACAATCGTAAATATTTAAAATGAGACTCTGTCATTGAACATGTAAATCTGTATTTTTAAATTCTGAATCTGTTTTATACTAATTCAATATTGTCTGGCGGTATTTCGTTTTGTTCCGCTTCAAAAGGTCTCCAAAATGCCATGTTGTAATACTATTAGTAAATAATTATTATTTCTCCCTTTCGCATATGAATGATTAATAGAAGGTGTGTATAATAAATTACCTGTATCACACCAAATTCTGCATTGCTGCACTGCACTGCTAAGCAATTTGTCAGCAACTAAGATTTATGGCTGGTCGCCCAGTACGGCTGTGTGTGTGTGTGCGGCGTTTACCCGTGCGCGCATTCGTCAACTGGACGACCAGACCTGTATATGGGTATGGCTAAATAAATATGGGAACAAGTTTTTCAAGTATTCCAATGCCGAGTTGCTGCGTAGCGACCGAACCTGGTATATACATACTGCCTAGCTCTTTGATCTTCAATTGAGATTGGAAAGACTATAACTACTGAAGTGAAGATTTATGGATTACAGGTTTGTTTGAGAATGACAAAAATGGAATCTGTTGTATTTATATTCCACTTAATGCTACATTGTACAACTACATGGTAACGATAATATTTTAACAACAATAACTTTAATGATGTATTTTTAATAGCTCATAATTTGAGTACATCTGATTGGCAATTGGTCTCATACTTTTGTAAAAGATGAAATTTATCAAAGCTTCCTGTAACTGCGTCTCCTAAAATTTATGTCAATTCAATGGTTGTGTGAATTGCTCTTTCCCAAAAGAAGATTTACACTTGATATGCATGTAAACATTTCTTACATTAAAATGAAATAGTCAAAAGTCTCATATTCATTATTTATTTTTTTACGACTATGAGAAAAATTAACGCCGAACCTAGAATTATTAACTGGGAATTGTATTTAGATAATACAGCTACCGATACGACAGTGAGGTTTTGAATAATATAATTGAAAATTGTGCACCCTTAACAAATCACAAAAGAAAATAAATTCCATAAAAGATGGAATAATTGTTGGATTTGATTGCGAGCTGTAAAAGCCAAACCAAAAAATAATAAACGTTACTTTAAGGCTTTCAGGGCACGTGCTGATATTTACAGTACCTGGTCTCTGCCAGTTACAAATATTGCTCTTAGTACTCCAGTCAAATTAGATCATAAAACTTGAAAACTTGAAAAAATTATTAGTAGTTATTTTATTGGACTTTATGATGGGGAAGGGTATGTCGATACACAAAATGATAATATCAAAAATAATAATAATTGCAAATAAGTGGCAAATTGACTTGTTTTTTCCCCTTTTTTTTACTGTCCACGAAAATTTAGACGATCTATCGGAATATTAGTTATTTTATGCTGTAGGCAATTAAATTACCTACAATTTAAGGTACCCAAAGTCATTTTCCACTAACTTGTTAACTGTAAAATAAAGGTCGAACGCGAAAATATCAGTTTTCGAGATTTTTTTAACCGAATTTGAAACGTTCAAGTAAAAAATCTCGGGTGCGATCGACAGCGACGTTCACACTCATGCGTGGGCCCGGCGCTCCCGCTCCCGCATGCAGGCCGTTCATTGATGTTGAACATGAACTATCAATGTAAAACTTTCTGAAAATTAAAGTTTAACCCTTTTTTAACTGTCTCTAAAATTCCGGTCCGATACGTCCAATAGTTAATTAACAATTAACGTTGGGAACAAAGAGACGTAGATGATGTCTCTTTTTTAAAAATTACTGTAAAAATAAGCTCTATTTAATGCAAAAAGAGCGTATTCCCTAGCGGTTTTTGCTTGACCCTGGGATAATTTGTTTATAACGCTCCTTTGCACGTTCTACTTTGTTAGTTGTAAAGGGCTACTTAATTCCAAATTTTTAAAATTTTTCTTTTTCAATAAGTTTCTTTGGATCAATTAGAACCTATATCTACGATATTAACTTTTAAAATTAACATTTAGTAATTAAACAATTAGTTGCAAAAAAACGAACGAAATTAATTAACAAATACCTGGAGCAACAAATTCACGGTCAATCGAATCATCAACGTCCACCGCTTTTTGCAATAATAATGCACAATTTTCGAAAACTGATTTTTCCGCATTCCATCTTTATTTTACAGTTAATAAATTGGTGAAATATGATTTAATTTACCTTAAATTGTAGGTAATTTGATTGTCTACAACATAAAATAACTCATTTTCCGATAGGCCGTCTAAATTTTCGTGGACAGTAAAAAAGTTAAAAAAAACAGGTAAATTTGTCACTTATTTGCAATTTGCCAAGTTAGTGTCACTTCTTTTGAGTTATTTTTTGATATTATCATTCTACATACTCTTCCTCGTCATAAAGTACAAAAAAATTACTAATAATTTTTTCACGTTCAAATTCTAATTTGATTGGAGTATTAGCTAGGAATCTTTGACCTGCCTTTGCTGTTCTCGGGCTAGGCTCTATGGAGGCGAGCCCACTATCAGAGTCCTAGACCCTATCTGATGTTCATTTCGGTTCTTGTTATTAGTTCTAAGGCCCCTACGGATGGAACAGACAATGCTGGTTCGCTGAGACGCTCCGTAATGGCCTTTGTAACTACGACCAGTTACAAAGGCATTTAGAAGCAACGAATGTGATCATCCAATGTTTCTAAACGTTTCGCCGTTAGTAGTTTCAAAAGAGTCATTCTGGATGAGCTTGAGTACAGCAAAGTGTAAGCTTTTGGATAAGAATTCGTTAGGGTTTTGAGCAATACGTGCAACGTACAGATAATCTCCAACGTCCTCTAAAGGTAACATCATATTAGTGCGACTCCACTCAGCACCAAAGTGCATCTCAGAAATGTAAAAATTTTAATGGCGTATATTACTCATCAAAAGAAAAAACTTTCGTCTAATAAATTTTTCCAAAAACTTACAATTTTGTCCTGGGTTTTATATTCATGAAAATAATGCAAATTTTTTTTATGTGTATACGTAAGTCGGTCTAAATAGATTTATTTTGATCCAAGGAATTTCTGGTTTTACATACATACATGTATTTTAGAATTTCCTTGTAAAATATCTATTTTTCTGTTTTGTAATCGTGTAATTACTAAATAAATTGTTATAATTAATTGAAAACACTTTACTACAACAAATCAATCTACAGTGTTCTGTTTTTGTATTTCATATGTACAAATGAGATTAATTGCTATAAAATTTCAGCATAACTTTTGAAATGGTTTGAAAATTTCAATACACATTTGTAATAATTACGACAAAATTGTACTGTAGAGAAGTGGGAAATACATATTTTGGTATTTTTAGTTTAGTTTACTTTGTTCCAAATAGTAACGATCATTTTTATTATTCTGTAAACAATTTTTCATGTTTTTAATTGGGATTTTTTGATTAAACATAAAACAAGCTAAGTTCCCAATGGGATTATTGAATGAAGTAGGAATGCATCAAAACTAATGAAAAATTTCATTTGGAAACACAACAAGCTGTTTTATCGCAAAGTTGTCAGTAACTATCGAATAAATCCCATTTGTTCTCCATTTCCAGGCTAAGAAATATAGGTCGCAAAACCCTCTGGCAGAAATGACCCGCTAATAAGACGGAAATCTTAATTCCATGGCTTTGACTGTTTAATTAAACCCTAGAGATAAAACTAAACAAGATATTTATATCATAAAGGTCCTTAGACTAAAATAATATACCTAGGTACATTAATTGTATTTACTGCAACAAATCTGAAAATAATTGTTCTCGTTTCTTTTAGTACCCACAATAAAGTGTTCCTACTGAAAATAATCTTGTTTATATTTTTATTCCGATGTTACTAACTTGTTTATTCTAGTTTTATTGTGCTTTGAAGGCCTCAAAAATTCATTAATACTTTTTTCTAAATATAAAACCATATACTTTTTCAATTTGCAACTGCTCTCTTGTCGTATCGCTGAATAATTTAAATTAAATTGTAATAAAAAAATTATAACAATTAAATAAATATATGAAAAAAAGGTTATATGCAGGGTGTCCCGAAATTAATGGGACCCAGAGCAAGAGTAGATTCCTTACATCAAAATAATGCGATTAAGCCAAACTTACCTTAGTCCATTTGTGGCTAATAAAAAAGTTACAGGGCGTTAAAGTTGAAATTTTGAATTCGAAATTCTTAAAATTCTTAGAAAGTTTTCAAAGGATTCTTTTGAAAATTAGGGAGTTTTCTGGGACGAAAAAAACGAATCCGTACTTAATTTTGCTGTAGACGCTAGAGGGCGCTACGAAATGTACTCTTGGTTGATAAAAACTGGTTATAACTTTTTTATCAGTGTGTGTACGAAAGTTTTAATAGAAAAATATTGTTCTCCTATCTATTTTTCACAAATCAGGGAGACTTGTTTTATGTCGATAAATTTAACCGTTTTCGATTTATTTCTTGTTTTTCTATTGGATGCAATAAAATAAAATAAAATAAAATAAAAGTTTATACATAGTTACTTACGTAAAACTGTCACAGTAAGCTTTGGTTATTTGAAAACAAATTGTACTATTGACAATTAGGTGACTGACAAGTAACTTATGTTAAATAGTGTATTCCTTTAAGTTTTTGTTTACAATTAATAATATCGCGTGAAATATGCCTCGCCATAATTTATTTTCTAATGAAGAAATGCGAGATATGGTATGTATTTATACAAAAGAAAATTTTAATGGACGTCGTGCGTGTCGTAGGTATTTAGAAAGTTACCCAAATAGATTACTACCAAATCACAAATTATTTAAAAATCTTTATTACCTGTTAGGAGATACTGGATCGTTTCGTCCTAAAAGACGAGATGCTGGCCGTCCAACTGCTGTTACTTCAGGACAAGAGGAGGATATTTTTCTTCGTGTAACAGAAATAAGTTTACGACGAATGTCTGCGGCTGTAGTGGTACCTAAATCATCTATTCATAGATTATTTCATAATGAAAAACTGTACCCGTATCACTTTAGCCCAGTGCAGAATTTACTACCTGCAGATTTTCCAGATAGGGAACAATTTTGTCTTCGATTCTTAGACCGACACAATGATGATCCACACTTTTTAAGCAAGGTGCTGTTTACAGACGAAGCCACATTTACTCGCCGGGGCGTTTTCAACTTCAGAAATAAACATGTTTGGGATAATGAAAACCCGCATGTATTAAGAGAACGTCATTTCCAACATGAATTTAAGATAAACATTTAGTGTGGTATTGTTGGAAATCATCTGTTGGGCCCTGTTGAATTGCCATATTATCTGAATGGCCGTTCTTACTTACATTTCTTAGAACATGATTTTGAGGAACTTATTGATGATTTACCATTAAATGTAAGACACAATATGTTTTTTATGCAAGACGGTGCCCCTGCCCATTTTTCTGTACAGGTGCGAAACTATCTTAACGCACAATTTCCCCAACGGTGGATAGGTCGCGGCAGCACGTTTTCATGGCCCGCACGAAGCCCAGATTTAAACCCCATGGATTTCAGTATTTGGGGTATTTTGAAATCAAAAGTTTACAGTGACCCTATTAATACACGGGATGAGCTGTGGCAAGCAATTTTAAATGCTACGAATTTATTAAGAAATGAAGAAACACTATTTAATATTAGACAATCATTTATCAAACGAATAAGATTGTGTATTAATGTAAACGGGGGTCATATTGAGAATTTAATGTAGCCACCTGAATGTAATTAAATTATTATTAAAAATAATCTTTAGTTTTTTACGTAAGTAACTACAAACTTTTATTTTATTTTATTGCATCCAATAGAAAAACAAGAAATAAATCGAAAACGGTTAAATTTATCGACATAAAACAAGTATCCCTTATTTGTGAAAAATAGATAGGAGAACAATATTTTTCTATTAAAACTTTCGTACACACATAATAAAATAAAAAAAATATACCCAGTTTTTATCAACCAAGAGTACATTTCGTAGCGCCCTCTAGCGTCTACAGCAAAATTAAATACGGATTAGTTTTTCTCGTCCCAGAAAACCCCCTAATCCAAATTTTCAAAAGAATCATTAGAAAACTTTCTAAGAATTTTAAGAATTTCGAATTCAAAATTTCAATTTTAACGCCCTGTAACTTTTTTATTAGCCACAAATGAACCAAGGTAAGTTTGGCTTATCGCATTATTTTGATGTAAGGAATCTACTCTTGCTCTGTGTGCCATTAATTTCGGGACATCCTGTATACGTATATACATTTTTTGCGGAATGTAAGACAAATGATTTATATCGATAATTAATATAAACATTGAAATTATCTTGTTTTTCACTGCAACGCTGCATGATAATATCAGTAACAGACTGACGGTTTTCAGCTTACTTTATATCTTTTGAATGGGAAGAGATATCTAAAAACTTCATACAATGCAAAAAATATACAGTGTGTCCATTAAAGAATGGGCCAAACTTTCCCACTAGATTTTACGACGAAAATTATGGGGAAAAGTCATATACAATATTGCTCATAACCGCTTAGTTTTCGAGATACAGGGTGTTGTAGTTGAAAAAATAAATAACATTTTCTTTAATGTCTTTCGACTACTTTGAGCTAATTCCGTGAAATTTCGTATCCGGGGCTTTTTTGGAATGATAAATTCGAATTTATCGACGATTTCGTATCTTGCCAGGGTGGCACAAGCAACCATTTAAACCGCCAAAACTTTTTTGTGCCACGGTGTATTTCACTTTGGCCTGGAAAAATCTTTTCCCTCAACTTTTCTGCTTAAATAAGGTATACATTGCTAATATCTCTAAAGCCAACCGTATTCAACAAAAAGGTATTTAAATTTGTAAATGCATAAAAAAATAAACGTTATTGCAAGTGTAAATTTAATAAGTAAAGGGCCTTAAATTGAACCATGAGGAACACCAGAAAAAAACTTCAAAACTGTTAGAAATCATGTTAACGCATATTTATTGAGACCTTTCATGTAAATAAGAATTAATAAGTGGGTCATCAAAACCGGAGTACTTAAGTTTAAAACAAAGAACCTTATGATTAATTGTGTCAAAGGCTTTAGAGAAGGCCAATAAAACAGCTAATTAAAAGCTCAGCCAGGTACGAAGAAATGCCTGTCTGAGCATCGCTGGAACAATGCGAACAACAACCACCATAGTAATAGAGATAACGCTGTGTCTGCCACCTCTGGATATCTATCTAAGAGAAGTGGCGTGACAGTATTTCTCCCCATTTTGCATTGGACCGACCCTACACAGTACTCATCAGGGGACAGGAGGAAACCGTCAGCGAGGATGTAATTACCGTCTTTACAGATGGATCAAAAAAGAAGGAAGGTTCAGGATGTTGAATTGATTCTAGGCCTATATTAGAGAGATCCCCCTGAGCAACGTAATTACCTTTTTCTCTTTAGGTTGGTTAGCGGCTCAGATGGATTGATCTCCTAATGGGAGGAAGTACAAGGGGCCCAATGGGGCCTAAGTGTTATAGCCTCGAAGATACCCTCCCCACAATTCCAGAATCCAGATTCCAGTCCAATAAAACTAAAATACTATCTAGTCCCATCCCTTGAGGTTTTATTGAGTCATCAGTGACGATAATAAAATCAGTTGAAGTAATATATTCTTTCCTGATGCCACATTGCAATTAAAGTAAATGTTACTTACAAAATAGCCGTGAATTTGATTATATAATAATATTTCAAAAATTTTGGAGTGCTGGCAATATGCTAATTATTCTATTTTAATTCTTTCTTTTAAGTAAAAGAAATTTTGGTATGTGCTCTCTGGCAGTACTGATATTTTCTAAATATAATCAAGAACTTTTTTTTAACTCAATAAGAGTATAAATAATTTCTTTGCCCTTCGATCGGTAAAAATTTAAAATTTTGTTTAGCATAGGCGTAAAGGCAATTAATGAATAATGAAATACCTACATACTAAACATAAATAAATAATTTGAACTTAGTTAAATCGTTTTATTTCGATCGCAAGAATCTATAGTAGCTTCTTGTTGCTGGAAAATATTGAAACACCCTATAAGGGATGCAATGAACTCACAGAATCCTGTCAGAGATCGCTGCCCATTTAATAACATCGTTCACTTCTCCGAAGCCGAAATTCTTTCTTTATTGAAGCGCTCTTCGACACTTCACGTCAAATTCTTGTGAAATACGGCGCGGACGCCTAAATAAAAGTTGGGAATAATTGAATTCTGAACCATTATAAATTCGGCCGCGTGTCATCCTGTCAACAGGGGGGTGGTTGCGCCCTTCGCTCAGATGGTCGATATTAATTGGACAACTGTATACTACTGTTCGCTTTTTTCTCTCCTCCCTGGCCATTATTCAAATAAATCAAAGGCCCGGTGGATTTTTATGAACTCTATGAAGCGTGAAATGATTTCAAGTGAAATTTTACATTTTCATTGAAAGGATATTAATCTTTTGTGAACAACTGCGTAAATCAGTAAGCCTTATACAGGGCAAGAGAGAGTAATACACAACTGAAAACTTTGAAGACAGTTTTTGAGGTACAGTGTGACCATATGTTCGAAAAACTGTGACTATGAACAATTTACGTTACAATAACTACAAATTAACGTTTAAATTGTAGCTTTATGAATATGGTATCTAGAACTTAAAACAGTTTACTTGACTTATACAGAGTGTGGCGTGTATAATCTATAAAAATTAAACTATAGCTTCCTAATGATATTTGTAATAGAAAAGTGTTATACGAAAAAGTTCTATTTTTGCGTTTTTTTTTCGTAAATTAAAGTTCAATTATAGATCAAAATATTTCTTTGGAACGGTCCTGTCCGTGTGTTGTACGATGAGTTACGTACTGTAGACCAGCCTCGTAAACAAATCGTCGTTGAAAGATAGAATTCTCAATTTTTGGTGAATTTTTCAATGCAAGAGTACAAACTAAGAAAAATAAATATTAAAAAAACTGATATTTTCTTATTATAATAATTAATAGTACTTAATTACTATCTTAAATGCATTGTTGTTACTGCAAGGGTTCGCAAACAAAACCACATCCGTAAGCATCTGTAGTTGCCAATCGCATGCACTAAACAAACTCCATTAAAATATGGAACAAACTGAAATAAAACTTTCCATGTCTAGAGAAAATGTTGAAATTTATCCCCACTAGTGCGGATACAGGCATGGCACCGACGCACCCAATTTTGGCGAATACTTTCCCAAATCCCAGATATTCCCCTAACTGTGTCAGCAGCTTCAAGTATATCGTTTCGCAATTCTTCCACCGTAGCAATTGGAGTATTGTAAATCAATGGCTTCAAGTGACTCCAAAGATAAAAGTCCATTTGAGTTAAATCGGCTTACCGAGGTAGCCACGGCACAGGACAAAAACGTCTAATTCATCGCTGAGAAAACATTTCATTCAAAAGTGTCGTTACTTCTCGAGTACTGTGTTGAGGAGCCCCATCTTGAAGATAAAACATGTGTGCCCGAACTTGTAATGCCACATCGTCCAATAATGACTTCCAAAAAGTCAGCATATTATTATGTTGGTTCATTTAGTTGTCCTTCAAAGAAATAGGTACCCACAAGTACATCGCCTATTATGAGTTTCCCTAATCGCCTCAGGATTTTCATCGGCCCATATGTGCATATTATCGAAATTCATTTCATATCGGGCAAATGTCGCCTCATCTACAGCTGGCGCCTTAAGATGCGACTTGCTGTGCGAGTCGTCGAGTACTAATTGTGGGGTCTTCGTCAAGATTTTCCAGCACTGCATCTTCAACATTAAGGTTCACTTGCTGACCACGTCCTTCTACTCGAGGAATAACACTTTCCGTATCTCGCAGCCGCTGAACGCACTGTAGGATTGTATTTGCACATGGGGGGTGACGTTGTGGCCGCGAGCGCAGTTTCTCCGGCTGCACCACACACTAACACCATATCGACACGTTCGGAAATAGTAAATACATTGTTTTCTCGGTTCATCGGTTCATTGTAAAACTAGTTTGTGCACAAACTAAAAAATTAAGCAAAGTAAGAAATAAGAATCTCATTTTTAATGTAATCGGCACGCTATTCTTATTTTTTACTTCTTTATAAAAATTACATTGTCACTATCATGGAATTACAAAATAAAAATTTTTGTCTGGAATCTTTCACTTTTGAACACTGATGGGTTGATGGACGATGCTTAATATTTAATAATTAAGTGAATAATGAATTCAATAAAAATACAAAATCAGTTGACGGCACAATTTTTTTGACAATGTAACCTAACCTTGTTTTAGTATTGCTAGTTTTAGATTATTATACCGACTTAAATTATAAGGTTGCATCACGGGTCGCATAAAAACATTTCCGAAGTTTTTAATAAGTAACACAGGGTCGGCCTTAATTTTCGTTGAATAAATTAACTTTAATTTACAAAAAAAAACGCGAAGATAGAACTTTTTCGTATTATAAGACTTTTCTATTACAAATATCATCAGGAAGCTGTAGTTTAATTTTTCTAGATTATACACACCACACCTTGTATCTTTGTTAGTGTAAGTAAATGTAACACATTAAAATTTGTACAGAAATATTTTAAGATCTATCAGTATTGCCACTTTAATACTAATTTTTTATTTATCTATGGTGTTACGTTAACTTTTCGTTAGTACGAAACAGGGCAGGCCTTGACTAAGCTACAGTGAAGTCGATTCAGATATTATAGAATATCTTTCATTTATTTATTTTCTTTTTATTATAAGAAGGGCGCCACTTGATTTTTCATATACCCTGAAACTGTTAAAATCACAGGCAAATTGATTTGAGGGGTAAACTTTAGAAATTTGTTATAAATATATCTAGTAGTGGTAAACTAATTTACAAAAAAAAAGGATTACAGATTAAAATAACATTTATAATCAATGCCTTAGTCAATGCAAAATATGTGTTGGTGGGATAAAAAATATCGTATGGTACCTACTTGGTAGCTAGAGAAAATTTTTATGTTAACGTACTACTTACGGTACACCTGTAATAATAATAATAATATTATTATTAATGTGTTGGTTTAACAAACCCTACACATTAATAAAGTGTGAAAATGAAGAAATAATTGAATCCACGACTAGATGGTACATATCATTGTTACATCAAAGGCTATGCAGTTTTCCCTTCACGGATATCTGATCTCCCGCCGCGTAAGGTTTTCCTAGTAGTTCAATGTGGTTATGCTGTATTAAGGAATGAAATACTGAATACAATTACAAGTTGATGGTTAATAGTATATTAATCAACAAGTTTTGAAAACGACTCTTTGCACACGAGCTGAAGGCGAGGTCCACAAGTCGAGCGAGTGTGCAAAGAGGTTTTCAAACGAGTTTTTTAGGATACTTTTTATACGACTGCAAACAGAGACCACAAAAATCAAATTTTAATTTAAATCGTTTTTATTACTAAAATTGTCAACGCATTAACAAAATAAATTAAATACAACTTTTAATTTAACTCTAACGCATTAACAAAAGAAACTAATATTTAATATTTATGGTAACATTTGAACAATCCTTGAAGGTTACGCTGGGAAAAGCAGTATGATTGTGCACCTTGTTTTCGGTAATAGAGAATATTTTTGGTATCGTGTTTTTAGTGCAGTTTTTCAGCGTGCGGTCGTTGTTTTCTTGTTATATTCCAGTAGACGATCCTTGTTCTGGTTCTGTGGCAGCAGAAGACACTGAAGACTCTATCTTTTTCGAAACTTTCATTTTATTTCTCAAACAGTCATCAACGTAGCCTTCGGCAACTGTACTGCATTTCCACCCTCCATGGCGTTTGCGGGCAAGCAGATTTGAGCCAGAATTGACTAAAATTGTGGCCGATGAACGCCGAAAACAATGTCCCGTGTAACTTTCTGGATTCTCTATCATCCAAAAATTGGCGATTTCCCTAGCCATGTTTCCAATTTTGTTGATGCCAACGTTTTGGCTTGAACATTTTCCGTTTTGATAGTTTAAAAAACACCTTGGTACCTTTGTTTTTGTATTCTTCAGTTTAATCAGCATAACACTGCCGAAATCTTTGGTGTCTTCTATTTTGAGATAACATAATTCCTCCCTTCGACATGCCCCAGATAGTCTAACTGCCACCACCGCCTTGATAAGTAAATATTTGTCGTCTGATGCTTTCGTCAAAAACCGGCAAAAATCATCTTCTGTGAAGATTTGGGACTTTGCGACGTAGTTTTCGGATTTTCGTTTGATTAACGCTTGCAACTTTTTATAGCTTCCAAGATCTATGTTGTGATTGGCACTTAACGTTGACTTGAGCATCGAAAAAATCGTCCACAACGTCGAAGATTTATATTTCTTATATAGATAGTTCTTCAAAATACACCATTACTGCGTTTTCTGAGAAAGTTTGGACATTTTTGGCTAGTCGCCAGTCCATAAATCGGCTTAACTCAGCTTCATACCTGCTTCTGGATTTTGTGGGCAGCAGTTCCGAACATATTTCGCTTGGTTTCTGTAAAATCTCTTTAGAATCACACATTTTCACACCCAAACATCGGGAATTCAACAATTTTTGAAGTATCTAATCAACAAAATAAAGGAGCCGTGACGGTTGCTATGAAACTCAGCCAACTTGAAACATTGCATAATTTGGGTGACAACATCAAACAAAAATCACAATCTGGAGACGCGTGTGCAAAGATGACATAACCGTGTGCAAAATGTTTAGCACACGGCGTGTACAAAATACCGTTTTCAGAGCGTGTTTTCCGTGCGCAAGGCAGTCGTATAAAAAGTTTTTTATAACATTTTTACTAAATAGTTACTCCTAAAATACATAGTTCTCATTATAGCACACTTACAGCTCAATAACATAAAAGATATAGGATATAGGTGTCACAAATCTTAACAGTAGATAATCTTCTCAAAATAGTGAAAAATGTCTCCAAAATCTTAACCAGAGTAGATGTCTTTTATTAAGGAGAACATTTTTGATACACTCATTATTTTGAACACTGAAAATCATTGATATTATGAATCATGAAGGAGCAGTTCGCATAAAGATCATCAGGATTTACTTTTACCTTAACTTTTTCATTTCAATTACTAAAATATCATGTTTTTTCATAAAAAAAGGTATTCTTGTGTTCTACAAGTACTACTTGACTACTATATCAAGGAAACTTAAAAACTAAAAGAAGACTACAGCTTGTGTGCAAGATTTGAATTTTGTCAGACTGAGAGAGAAAGACATATCCGTTAACCCGTTGTAGAAGTATGAGTATTACAGTGAATTGAAGAAAATCCGAAAGTCTGCCTTAATAGTTCCTGCTAGAGAAGGATTTAGTTGTATTTTGCGACTACTACTGTATCCTTACTACTTTAATCCGCGTATAACAGGTAATCTCGATCGAGTTAATTATCGCCGTCGATTGAAATTAATCAAAATACAGATTTTCCCACAAAATTCACCTATACCTACTAATGGGCAAATGCAATTCTCCATTCTTTCTTTGAATGTAAACATCAAGGAAGTATTTCCGAATTGAAACCTTATGATCGTGATTGGCGGATTTGAAAAAACCACCGAGTAACAAGTTTCAGACATAATCCTCAATTTGAATGTCTTTCTGATTTTTACATCCGCCATAATGGATTCGCTATATTTTGTTTAGGAATTTTCGGATTCGGATTTACAAAAAAGTCGAGTACAAATAGACGAGGTCAAAATAATATCAGTTCTTCGTATAATTTTTTTTCGTACGGGCCTTCGTTAACAAGTTAAGGGCCCTCAAAGGTGAAAATTAAAAGTTATTTTTATTTGCAGTCTCTAAAGTATTAACTTCAGCGTGATGCAAATTTGGTGATCGATAATATAGGCGTACATATTGTTTTTGATGTAAGTCAGCAAGTCAGAATTTTTCCATAGATGACAATCGCAATCTGCCTGTATCAAAAATAAGCTCGGTCTCTGAAGAATTTGCTAACAATAATACCCTTGGTTCAACTCGGTAAAATTAACAGTTTAGGAAATATTTGTGATTTTATGTCACACTGTACATCGAGAGGCGCCTCCACCATTTTTTGTTTTTAATTTTTAATTGGACATAATTACTATGATAGAACTGTACATATTTTTAAGATAAGAGCCTAAAAAATCTTACTGCCTGCTAATGTAATTTTCACTAACAAAATTTGACAAACACACTTTGCACATAACACAAAATAGAAAAAAACGAGAATAAGTTAAAGTAAGTTAAAGAAATAATTTAAGAGAAAGAAAAATATCAAAATACATTTTCAATATGGGCACCTACCACCTCCCACACTTCCTAAGTCTACTAATGTTATTTGTTTGTACACGAAAAAGCATTTCTGGGGTATGTCTAATATTATCACAATGGAAATTATCTTATAATTATTATAATATAAGGGATTATAATCTTTGTAATTCATCCCTTGTCTGTACTGGGGTTGAGTACACTAAACTTTTGAGGTATCCCCACAGGAAGAAGTCCGTCGGGTTAAAGTCAGGAGAACATGGTGGCCATGAAATTGGGAGTCCTATCCCAATCCATTTACATATTATGAAACACAACGGATAAATAATGTTTTCATACATCAATAGTGAAATGGGGAGGAGCCCCATCGTGCATGAACCAAACGTTTCTTCGGGTGCGTCTGATGGAACATACTAGTGGCTGCAAATTATTTTGCAAAAACTCCAAATATCGATGTTTATTCAGACGTTCCTCAGAAACGTATGGACCTATTAAATTATTAACCACTACTCCTTCCCATACATTAATAGCGAGTAATAAATTAGTAGGTCTATAAGTTTTTGAGAAAGATCTGAATGGACATCAGTATTTGGAGTTGAATACTTAACTTACTTTAACTTATTGTTTTGTTTCTCTATTTTGTGTTATGTATAAAGTGTGTTTGTTAAATTTTATTATTGAATATTACTTTAGTAGAGAGTAAGATTTTTTAGGTTCTTATTTTAAAGATATGTACGGTTCTAACATAGTAATTATGTCCGATTAAAAATTTAAAAAATGAAGAAGGCGCCGCTCGATGTGCACTGTGATATAAAATCACAAATATTTCCTAAATTGTTAATTTTACCGAGTTGAACCAGGAGGGTATTATCGTTGGAAAATTCTTCTGGGAACTTATTTTTGACGCAGGCAGATTGCTATCGTCATATATGTAAAAATTATGGGTTGTTAACCATTGGGCATAGTCCGTTCCTGTCATTCTGGGCATAATAAAGTTTCATTTACAACATCAAAAACAAGCTGTAGGCATGTGTTATTAATCACCAAATTTGCATCATGCTGAAGTAAATATTTTAGAGTCTGTAAATAAAAATTTTATTTTCACCTTTGAGGGCCCGTAACTTGTTAGCGAAGGCCCGTATGAAAAAAGTTTATATGAAGAACTGATACTCATTTGACCTCATCTATTTGGATCTCGACTTTTTTTATAGCAAATACCGGGACACCCTGTATATTTGGTAATATAAAATACAAGGCTATGATTTTTCACAATGATTTACAACTCCTAGGCATGGAATTAACCCCCGTGTAGGGGTGGGTGTGGATTTAATTTGCATATATTTCTTTCCAATGCTCCAATGCTTATTTTAAAATATTTTCTCAGAGTATTTGCAAATGGTTGCTTTCCATTATAAAGCTTTACCGTATCCTGACTATTTCACCCTATTTTAGGGGATAGTTTAGAGCTTTACTAAAAAATGTCATGGTAAATCGGTTTTTGGGCTGCGGATTCGGGTTCAGCATCAAAAAATACACTAGATCTATGTACTCATGTCTTTGGTACGTAACTTTTTTTGTGTAATTGTTCAAATAGCACATTTACTTTTATATTAATTAGTATATATCATATTTAATTTTATGTTAGCTTGTATTGTATGATATAAAAATAAATACCATTTAATTTCTTAATGTAAAACATATACCTAGTTGCCTTTAACACATTTTGTAGTTACTGGTGAGTTCAGTTGACAAGTGATCCTCACTATTTTTAACTTATCCACAACTAATTTTTTTTCTGTTTTCACTTTTAATAATAATGAACCGATTACTCCTGTGCCCTAGAATATAAAAGTGATTGATTTAATTGCTTGTAATTAATTTTTTCTCCTTTAGACTGTTAGTGAAACTTTCATGACATTGACAGATCTAAAATAAGCTGCTTTCAGAGCTAAATCTAATGCTAGTACTACGAAAATGCCTTTTCATTACAGAGCATAACAAAATTTAAATCATCCCAAGAGACCTTACTCTTTAGGCATATCGCATTGAAATTGCGTGAATAGAATTTGCCGCCACATAACTTGATTCAAGACCGTTAGTAAATGAGAACTATTTAAAGATAATTTTTTAACTTTGGATCATAGACCCTTTTTTTGTCTTGAATGAGAGTGAATTCCTTTAGGAAATTTACTGTCTTCGGTGCCACCCACGTTCATTAAAAATGCCTACGAGGCTTCTTCTCACTAAAGTTTGAGGATTTCATTTATACAATAAACGAGTTTGTCGATGTTAAAGGTTTTGTTTGTAATAGCAGTTAACGCAACGGTTGAACGCAAACTTTCTTTTATAAAGGCAATTCTGCAAAAGTTGCGGTACGCACCGCAGTTTGTAATTAATTCAAGCTTAGGAGAAACTTAAAACGAAAAGTTGTTTACAATTTGTAACGCTACAGGCTGGATATCGATATTATGAAGTTGAGGAGGGGAACGCAATGAAAGAGAGTGCGAGTGATGGCAAAGTATTAAATGTTTGATAAGACGCGTTGCAGCGTCTGATCCTATTGTAATTTTGTTCTTGACAGGTTATAATGTTGAATATTTATTTACATGTTTAGGTCCTTACAACTAACCGTTAGCTACTTAAGTTTATTGGGACATAGATACGCAGTTTTCTAAGCAGCGAACAGACATGATGTTTTGAAATTTTGAATCTAACAGTAACTTTACTTTTGAAACATTTTATAGGATACTTTTTCTCATAATATTAATGTTTTAGTGCTTTACTCCCACATTTAATAAATAAAATAAACCGATTAGTCTACGGGTATTGCATATCTTGTAAAAACTTCAATATTCATAATTATTACTCCATAGCCATCACTGATATTATTTTATTCTTTTGGGCTATTTTGTTTTTTTTACGCTCTGATAACGTCAAAGTCTGATCGAACTATGTACCAGGTTCGGTCGCTGACGCAGCAACCCGGCATTGAAATATTTGAAAAACTTGTTCCCATATATATTTAGTCATACCCATATACAGGTCTGGTTGCACTAATTGTGGAGGTGGTAGAAATATACAGCGTGGTAAAAAAGTTCTGCATAATATTTATATATTCATGAAACAATTTTTTTTCGAAAAACGGTGAGACCCGTCGATTTTTATTTGATCCAGGGCACCTTGTTACGTGGAAAAATTTTTTTTTCGATAATCCACTTACGGCAGCGATGACATATTTTTTTTAAATGACAACGCATATTTTTTTCGTTCGAAATTGATGACAGTGATAATTATCTAAACAACGGTGTGACAATTTCGATGTCTTACATAACAATTTTTTTTAGAAAAATGCACCTTAAGTTCTTGAATGCAATAATTTGCTGTTTACGGATCAAATGCCTTAGAAAAAAATTTATTCGGCAGAAAGCATTTCAGATAACTTAAGTTGCAACTGGTGTTATGTAATATTTGCGGAATTATTCATCAGATATTGTCAGGATCCTGATTAAACTGCAAAATTTAGAACCAAGTTCAACCGCACAAAATCCAAATAGTATGTAGCAAATTAAGGTCGACTTTTTGTCTTCGAGTTTGCCGATAAATTCCTCAAAAAAAAAAGATCCAAAGAAATGTTTACTTGAAAGGAGTAGATTACCTGAAATATTGAAGACTAAAAATCAGTACCGATTTAACATTCTTTGGTGAAATCGTTTAATTCGAAATGGCAAAACTTAGTGAACGCGAAAGAATTGATATTTTGAGGATGATTGGTTTCGGCGATAAGTTACGAACCCATCAAGAAGCTTGCCAATTATTTAATGCAACGTACCCTGACAGACCACCAATTACGCAATCTACGGTTAGTAGGGTACTGGCAAGGTTTGAGGAAACTGGTAGTGTGAAAGATGCTCCTCGTGCGGGTCGTCCTAGAGTAGATGATGAAACTAGATTGAATATCCTGGTGGAGCTCCAGGACAACCCTCATTCTAGTACAAGGTCGATTGCATTGAACAATGATATTTCACATGTAACTGTGGTGAACTTTCTCAAAAAAGAGAAATTTCACCCCTATAAGGGTCACTTGATACATGCATTGACTGAGGACGACCCAGACCGCCGTCTCCACTTTTGTGAAGATTTAATGCATCGATGTAACGGAGACCCCGACTTCCTCAAGAACATAATTTTTTCTGACGAGGCTACTTTTTATCTTAATGGATCGGTGCATCGACATAACTGCCGGTATTGGTCTCAGGAAAACCCGCACTGGGTGCAAGAAGTAGATCATCAGCACCCCCGAAAGGTGAACGTTTGGGCGGGAATAATAGGGCGTCGTATTTTAGGCCCGTATTTTTTCGAGGAAAATTTAACTGCTGCTCGCTATTTGGATTTCCTGCGGTTCGATTTGGTCCCAAGCTTAGCAGAGTTATTCCCGAACAACGAGGATCCTGATATTCCTGAGGAAAGAATTTGGTTTCAGCAGGATGGTGCACCGCCCCATTATGGAGTGCAAGTACGGGAGTACTTGAATAACACGTTTACTGGCCGGTGGATCGGGCGACGCGGAACAATCGAGTGGCCTCCGCGTTCGCCTGATTTAACACCTCTAGACTTTTTTTGTGGGGCTATTTGAAATCGCGTGTGTACACAAACAGACCAGGTGATTTGGAAGAACTTAAAAACCGTATTCGTTTTGAAATAAATCAAATCGACCCGGGAATGCTTGAACGAAGTGTAGACGGCGTTTACACACGCTTAGGACAATGCCAAATGGTACAGGGTGGGCAATTCGAACAATTTCGCTAGACTTACACAAACATTAGTGTAATTTTACTCGTTTGAAATGTAATTTTGTCAACTTTGTCCTTTTCGGAGCCATTAATAGTGTAAGTAGACAATTATCACTTATAAGAACTTAAGGTGCATTTTTCTAAAAAAAATTGTTATGTAAGACATCGAAATTTTCACACCGTTGTTTAGATAATTATCACTGTCATCAATTTCGAACGAAAAAAATATGCGTTGTCATTTAAAAAAAAATTATGTCATCGCTGCCGTAAGTGGATTATCGAAAAAAAATTTTTTCCACATAACAAGGTGCCCTGGATCAAATAAAAATCGACGGGTCTCACCGTTTTTCGAAAAAAAATTGTTTAACGAAAATATGAATTTTATGCAGAACTTTTTTACCACGCTGTATATGCCCAGTTGAAGAATGCGATCGCGGGCAAACGAAATACATACACAGCTGCATTGGCCCACTGGGAAATAAATCTCAGCTGTTGATGATTTTAATTTATTATAGGCACGTTCTATTAATCATTGATGTTACAATTGCGAAAGGGAGAAATAATATTATTACAACGTGGCATTTTGGAGACCTTGTGCAACCGAACAAAACGAAATTTACCATCAATATAATAAAATTGTTTGAGGACATAATAGCCCGGGAGGCAGCGACACTATTGATGTAATTATTCCTACAAAGCTGATTTTTTCTCTTTTTGTTATTTTGATATCGCAAGTAAACGGAATGGCTGTCTACCGCGCCAATGCGGAAGCAAACATTAGTAACAATGTTTGAAACATGTTGTCGTATAATCTGAGCGAACTTCAGATTTCGACTATCTTTCGAATCCAAGTTCCAACGGCCGGGACAACGCTCCAATGCAAGATTTCTACACAGAAAACGATGCCACAAGTAATATATTACACAATGTTTCAAATCCCGAGTCCGAAGTCGTCGTCAGCAGAGTCATATTTTCGACAAGGTTTCCAATCCGGAGACTAAGTCCGCAATCAGCAACTTCACCAACATTCCTATAACCCAAAATCAAATCAAAAGTCATAATTTGCATAACGTTTTCAATCCTGAAGCCGAAGCCGCTGTCAGAAGCAAAAGTAACATTTTCAACAAGGTTTCCAATCCAAACCTCAAAATCCAGCAGCAAGCTCCAAGTCCGATTTCCAACATAGGAAACCAAGTCATAATTTGCATAATGTTTCCAACCCCGAAGCCAAAGTCGACGTTCGAAGCAAAAGTAGAATTTTCGACAAGGTTTCCATTCCAAGTCCGAAAATCCAGGACAACATAAAAATCGACGATGTTTCCAATCTACCAGCGAAACGCCGCAGAATGCCGAAAAAACGTCCGCTGGTGATAGAGACGACATGGACCACATCGAGGACGACCGATGGGAAGCCGACGACGAGCCTGCAGCCGCCTGCACGAAATCGACCCACTTTCCAACGGCAGCCCTCCTTGCAGGGAAGCACCGATTAAGAAGACGAAGAAGAATGGTATAAAAAACTCGGCTATCAACCGCGGATCAAAGCCCCTATAGTTATCAGAACTATATGAGCATAGTCTTTTACCCAACGAATTGTAACCACTAGAAGGAGCTTTGAATGTATTTGTTTGCGAATGTACATAAATAAATCAAATCTTCAGGAGACACAAATTTCTATTGGTCGAATTAATAGTCCCGCCTACGTCCGCATTTCGATGATTGTCGATGACATCTGTCAAAAAAAGTGTGTAGCCGCTATTAACGTATTTGTGTTTATTTGTGTTTAGTGTGGCATTTTCCTCTTATTGTTGTGTAGTTTTTATGTATGGATATTTATTTAGTGCTAAGACATGGTTAGAAAGTCTGTTATTTGTAAAATTTTATTTAAAAATGTCTTTTCACAGGTAAGTAAACAAGCAACATGGGCGGCGTTTGAGGCATTACATAAGGGTGTTTTAAATTTAGTACTTAACTAGCAGTGATAAAATGCTGACTAAATAATTATCTAAATAATTATTAAAAAGATATATTTTTTTATTGTTCAACTTATTTTTTCCTGTTTCAGTAATATTATAAGTATATTATGAGTAATACCTGTATTTTTCAGATTTCTTAAGAATCTGGAATGGAGAAACTTGTGGAAGCTCTGCCTAGGTGATGTCAATATTACTGACAACATTTTTGTTTGTTCTGATCACTTTGCGATTAATGATTTTCTGACAAAGCCATCAGGTATAAACTACTTGCGAGAGATAGCTTTTCCAATAATAGCTTCTACTTATAGCAGGTAAAATAACTTTTATATTGATTAAAATATACAAGTAAATAGCCTTTACAGTTACCTAGTACCTCTTTACCTGTTTATTTAATTTTTATAGATCAGACAGTTCTAGTAAGGAAAATATTTCTTTAAATGATGTTCCTACAGACAGTCATTGCACTTGCCGCAACAAAAACCAGAAAATATATCCACATGTTCATCGTCATCGACACTGAGTGCTCAATCAGGCTTATTATCTACTACAAATAAGGGTACAGATCTTTCTGAAATAACACATCACCAAAACATAGATCAACTGTAACTGCATCAGAAATAGGATTGGATTCACCCAATCGTAATCAAATTATAAACGTGAAGTATGTTATAAAAATATAATTAACAATTTATATATCCTTTGTATATTGTCTACAACTAATACCCTATAATTTTGCTATCTGCTTACCTATCTAACATTTTTTTTATTCAGTACATTTTAAAAATACCAAGAAAATTCTACCTTGGTACCTATTTATATATTACTATTTTATTTTATATAAACACTACCGTAAGTGTTTATATAAAATACATCTGGAATAGATAATTCACCATTTTTAGGAAAAGGCCTTATCCAGGATATTTTGGAGAATGCCATACTTCTGACATGGATAGTACAAAAAGAGCAAGAAAAAATTGGAGTATTTGTAAGAAAAAAATAAAAATGCAAACAATAAAGATCCGAAGTCTGCAGCAGGCAAAGAGTCGTCTAAAAGCCAGAATTTGTAGCCTTAATTCTCTTCTGAAATTTTTGAAAAAGAAATATGACTTAACAGAAACTGCTCAATGTATCATTCATGTAAATTGAAAAATACTTATTCTTTTTGTGTCTGTAAACAATATGTACTTTTAGGAATCAGCACCTGGACTGTTAGGTGAAATCTGTCAAAGATCAAGAAAATGACAATCTCGTAAAACGTGTTCACCTGAGCTTAAGTCGTTTGCCTTAACGTTAAGCTTTTGTTCAACAGATGCTTATAATTATGCAAGAAGAAGTTTTAACATGGCTTTGTCACATACAAAAACAATTTCTAAGTGGTACAGATCTATAGATGGAACACCTGGATTTGCAAATTTTGGGCAATTTGGTATTTGACGAAACATCTATAATGCAAAGTGTTGAGTGGAATGGGAAACGATTCACTGGATATGTTGATGTCGGCACTGAAGTATATGGGGATAATATTCTAGAAGCTACGGAAGCCCTTGTTTGTATAAATAGTCATTGGAAAATATCTGTTGGGTACTTCTTGACAAACGGTTTAAGTAGTGGAGAAAAAGCTAATTTGTTAAAAAAATGTTTAGAATTTTTAAGTGAATCAGGTATCAAAATAGTTTCTGTTACTTTTGATGGTACTCCTTCAAATATCAATTTACGGCTTTACCATAAATGTTAATGTTAATATTAATAAGTTGGTGGATTGTAAGTTGCAGCATTTTCGGTTGTTTGTTGACTTATTACTGTTTCAAATTGGTTTTCTAATAAAAACTAGAAAAATAAACCAAACATTTGTCTTTTTATGATTTCTATAAGTCACTAGTGGGTTTTATAAGTCATAACTTACTAGTGACTTATGACTTATAACTTACTAGTGACTTATAGGCCACATTGTTCCTTTAATACCAAAGAAATTATAGTATCATTATATACAAGTGTTGAATAAAAGCATTTCATTAATCAGTACTGATGTCAAAATAATTTGAGTATAGTAAAAACAGTTTATTAATTTTACCTCAATTTTTACCGTCTCATTATGTCACCAATATGTAAATATTATTTATAAAAAGAGTAATCCTTTCAAATGTGAATTGGTATTTTGTAAATTTTAATATTTTGCCTTTTTTGACAATACGCCACTGCCGTTGTGTCTCATTGTTTACATTTGACACTATCTATCTTTATTTATTAGGTAGTTCTCTGTTTAGATGTTTGTTACAGTTAAAACACATGTATAAGAATACACAAAGCTCCTTCTAGTGGTCAGAATTCGTTGGTTTTACCTATAGATATATATAATTATAAGAATTATATATCAAACTACCTAATTAACGGCTCTCATAGCCGCGTAAGTTCTACTTTCAGAGATAGCGGGACGTTTTGTTGCATATTCTAAGTTTTCAACAATCTTTCTAATACCGATCCTATATCTCATATCATTTCAATCCAAATTCCCTTTGTTAGAGTCGAACTTCTCATACATCCTATCTAAGGGAAAGACAAGTTGTTACAAATTAGATCGTGTCCTCTCACCTAGCCATGCCTAAGCGCAATCATACGATGTTAGCTACATCTCGAGCAGAGTCCAGCGCGATAGCGCGAGAAGCCTATAAGGTTTCCAGACACCCTGAGAGCCACAATCTAAGGACAGGTGAAAGCGAGGTACGACGACAATGTTAATAAATAATACGTAAATGTCTTATATACCTGCAAGTGTGAAACTTTTTAGAGTGATCAATTATACCTAAATCCTACCTATTCTTAGAGTGATCAATTATACCTAAAAATATAAATGATAGTCTACCGCGTCGAAAGCGGAGCCATCAAGGGTCTACCACTCACGGAAGGTGTTAAAAAAATTAACTTTTTTTGACTTATTTCTACAAGGCTAAATTTTTTTTGTCAAATACTTTAGTTTATAAGAGAACCAAAGAAAACAGTCTACTGATTATCGAAGGGTGTAAAGCCTTGATAGACGCAATGAAATGTACGATCACCCGAGCGCAGTCGTTACACCAATCGTTGTTAAGTCGCTCTGAATAATAACTCATACCGGGATTAAATTAAAATCTACAAAGTTGCTTTTCTGTCTATAGGTAGTTTACAATAATTATTGTCAATAAACGTCTTCTATCTTCGATACAAGGTGGCTAAAGCTTCGGTACGTGGCTAAAGTTTTTGCGCGGGAACTTTATTGAAAGGACTGCTGCTTTCAAACTATTGCAATATTAAGGAGATAAATATTTACTATAAGCAGCTGCAATACATTAATTTCATAATTATTTTATATTAAATCTATATTTTTATTTATAAAATGTATTGTTGTATGTTTTTTAAAATTAAATAACAAAATAATCTCGGTGACCAGCTAATCTTGAAGTGGGAATAACGAAACTTAAGAACATTAAGGAAGGCGGAGTACTGATAAAATGTAAAAATAAAGAAGAACAAGAAAAGATTAGAAAGGCCGCAGAAAAAAAGTTAAACAAAAATTATGAAGTCAAGGCTCCCATTTTAAAAAATCCAAGTATAAAAGTTTTGGATATTGAAGAGAAATTTAGTCCTGAAGACCTTCTCAACTTGATAAGAAAACAGAATGTATCAATATTCCACGATAATAGTGAACTAAATGTTAAAGTTGTAAAGAAGATGAAGACAAAATACATGGCTATTATCGAGTGCGATCCTGTGACATTTAAAAATATTCTCGATCAGAATGCCATATTTATTGATTGGTCGAAGTGTAGAGTTTTTGAGTATGTAAACGTCTCCCGTTGCTTTAGATGTGGTGTATTTGATCATCGGGCTGACAACTGTAGGTATCAAGGCAAATGCATGAATTGCGGTGCTTCGGACCATGAGTTAGAAAGCTGTTCAAGTAGACTTCCTCAGTGCTTAAATTGTTTGGAAATAAAACTGAAGTTTAATTTGGACATTGACTCTAATCACTCTATCTATGATAGTAACTGTCCTGCTTATTTAAAAAAAATTGAGAATCAGAAGAAGAAAATTAAGTATTTTACAGTTGACAAGATGTCTTTTTTAGACCGAGAAAACCAAGTACGGCCCTGAACAATTCATGTGATTTTAGTGTACAAGGTAACAGTAATGATTATATTCACGATCAATCCTTAGAATTAAGCAATGTTCAGTTTAGTGGAATTTGCCATTTTAATGCCAGATCAGTTTCAAACAAATTTAATGATATAAAATCATTCATTCTAAAAAATTCATTTTTAATTGTTGGAATCAGTGAGACTTGGTTTTCAGCTGATATTGATGACGACGTATTTAATATACCGAATTATAATTTAATAAGATCCGATCGTATCACAAGAGGTGGAGGTGTCGCGCTTTACATAAAATCTTCGGAATTCAAATCATATTCGGTATTAACAATTCCAACTGATGGTGTTTATGATATTGAATATTTAATTGTAAAGTTGAGAGTAGGTTATCGGACCTGTGCTGTGGGTGTTTTTTATAAGCCTCCTGATTCTCATTATTCAAATCTTTGTATTTTGGCTGATGCTATACAGTACTTTATGGAAAATAACATTAATAATTTTGTCTTTATTGGAGACTTTAATGTTAACATGCTAACTAACGGGCCTGATTCTGTATTCCTCAATGATTTGTTATTGAGTTATGACTGTAAACAATACGTCTCTGATCCTACTAGAGTGACTGCTGATACTGAATCTTTACTTGACTTAATTATTTCGAACTCTGATTTGTGTATTAAAAACGTTGAAGTATTAGATATTTGTTTCTCTGATCATAATGTAACATCTTGTGATATTGAACTAACCAGTAATGTGCCTAAACCTGTTGTAAAGGAATATCGTTGCTACCGTAATTTTAATTGGGAAGCTTTTAACCGTGATGCTGCCAGTATAGATTGGAATCAAATTTATAATATTAATTCTTTGATTGGTAAAGTAAAATTTTTTAATGAATCTATTACGAGCCTCTTCGACAGACATGCTCCATTAAAGAAGCGTACTTTTAAAACTTTTAAAAAACGAGAGCCATGGTTTACTGATACCTTATGGGAAATTAGAAAACTTAAAAATAAAGCTTGGTTAAGATTCAAAAAAAGTAGAAATGCTGCACATAAAAAATTTTTTTGTGACATTCGTAATTACTACGGTATTGCTGTAAAGCGAGAACGTGCTGCTTTCTATGCCTACAATATAAATAGCATTAAAAATGACTCAAAACAGCTATGGTCAAAATTAAAATCGTGGGGCGCTGTAAGTGATAGACTAAATGAAAATCTTCCTGACGAGATCTGCAATGCTACTCTCATTAATAATTACTTCATTGACTCTACACCTAATTTAAATGTTAACCAAGATTACATCTCTTACCTTTATAATTCTAAATATAAGAACAATTTACATTTTACATACACACCTTCAGATATTAATAAAGTTCAAGATCTTATTATGAAACAAAAATCTCATACAATGGGTTCAGATGGTATTTCTGGCAAAATGCTTCAGTTGTCGGTTAAATGGGTATCGGCTCCACTTACACACATAATAAACTTTTCATTCGAGATTGGTCAGTTACCGGAACAATGGAAAGTTGCTTGTGTTAGACCATTACCAAAAAAGAAAAATCCAAAACAGTTGAAAGATCTGCGTCCAATTAGTATGCTCTCTGTTCCTCTTAAGATTGCTGAATCTGTTATTTTTGATCAATTGTTTAAATATTGTTTTGAAAATTCAATAATTCCTATAAATCAATCAGGTTTTCAGAAGGGAATTAGTTCTTCAACTTTATTGGCTAATGTAACTGATGATATTTTGACAGCTATCGACAATTCTCTGATTTCGTCTCTAACTTTACTTGATATGACTAAAGCATTTGACTCAATTGACATCAATTGCCTTATTGCTAAACTTTATTATTATGGTATTTCTAGCAATATATTGTGCTGGTTTTGTAATTACTTACACGGTAGAGAACAATATACTAGATTAAATACAGGTTCCTCGATACTAACATCACCTTATAGATCAGTTGGTTCTGGTGTTCCTCAGGGATCGATATTAGGACCACTTTTATTTAACATGTTTACTGCAGATTTGTCGAGAATTCCTTTGAATTGTAAACTAAATATGTACGCTGACGATCTACAACTCCTTTATAGTTTTAAGCCTTCTAATTTAAATATTGCCACAGCAGTTATTAATAATGACTTACAATTAATTCATGACTGGACCATAAAAAATACTTTGTTAGTTAATGCTAATAAAAGTCAAAACATTCTATTTGGAACATCAACTCAATTGCGAGGTCTGGATAACTTTCCCGTTTTAATTAACAATGAAAATATTCCTGCAGTCAATGTTGTTAAAAATCTTGGCCTGACTTTTGATTCATCGTTGACTTTTTCGAATCATGTAACCGTTATCTGTAAGAAAGCTTTTCTATCATTAAAACAGTTGCAATGCTTTAAAAAGTATCTAAATCCTCAGACCAAAATTTTACTTACTGAATCTTTAGTCTTATCTCATTTGAATTATGCTGATGTTATATATGGCCCCTGCCTTTCTCAAGAAAATAAACACCGTTTGCAAAAAATACAGAATTGTTGCGTCCGTTTCATTGCGAATGTACCCCAGTTTAGTCACATAACTCCATATTTACGTTCCTTCAATTTGTTGAGCATGTCTGAGAGGAGACTTATTCATTTTGCCAGTTTTATACTCAATATTTTAAAAAATAACAAACCTACATATTTATGTGATAAAATAAAATGGAGATCTGAAACACATAATAAAAATTTGAGATCACTGAGTAGCAAAGCGTGTATTCCTTCACATAAAACTGAAAAATTTAAAAATTCATTTTCGTATTTAGCTTCTTATGTTATTAATAATTTACCCCTCCAGTATCACAATTTGTCAGTGACAACCGTTAAACATATGTTAAAAAATAATATACTTTTTTCTGACTTGGTACTTTTTGATGCATGTAGGTTTTAACTATATCCAATTGTGTTTTGTATTCATTCTTGTCCTTTTTTATTGCTTATTTATTGTATTTGTTTGTTTTTAATCTGTTCTCTTTGACACAGGAGGTGTTGTAAATCAACTTTGTTGATACACCTTCCTTTTGTAAAAATATTGTTTATACTTCTTTTTGCAATAAATGTATTATTATTATTATTTTATTATTAATTTTAAAGAATTCGGAAGTAAACTGAATGACGAAAAGTACAGTAAGTTACTATTATTCGGGCTCGGCGAATATTGGCTGGCTATTCAAAAGACGTGCCAATATCCTTGGCTGGATATGTGACCTCGGATGGAGCGGGGTCGAGCGGGATTATAGCTCTTTACCCACTTCTTCGCTGTAGGCCCGGACACCTCGTAGATATAGGCCCTTTCCCCGTCATCTCGGACCGCCGATTAATTTGTGGAGACTCCCTGTTCTGGCTGGGCCCAGCCGGAAAGGGTATTTTCAATTTTTACTAATTTTATAATAGCAAAAATCTCGCTTGCTAACGCTCGCTCGTTATTACTAAAATTGTACGTTTTAATAATTGTGCAAGCTCAAAAAATTATAATTATTTAAATTATGAATTTTAAACAAACTCGCGCGCAAAAAATTTAGCCACGTCTACCGAAACTTTAGCCAATTTGTATCGAAGGTAGAAAACGTTTATTTGACGATAATTATCGTAAACTACTTATAGACAAAAAAGCAGCTTTGCAGAATTTAATTTAATCCCGACATGACTATTAATAAATTATTCAGAGCGATTTACAGCGGATTGGCGCAGCGACTGCCCTCGGGAGATCGTGCATTCCATTGCGTCTATTAAGGCTTTCCACCCTTAGATGATCGGTAGACTGTTTTTTTTGGTTCTCTTATAAACTAAAGTATTTGAGAAAAAAAATTCAGCCTTGTAGAAATAAGTGAAAAAAGTTAATTTTTCAACAACTTCCGTGAATGGTAGATCCTTGGCCCCGCTTCTGACGCGGTAGACTATCATTATACTGTATTTTTAGGTATAATTGATCACTCTAAAAAGTTTCACACTTGTAGGTATAAGACATTTACGTATTATTTATTTACATGTTTCAAACATTGTTACTAATGTTTGCCCTTTCATTGGCGCGGTAGACTGCCATTCCGTTTACTTGCGATATCAAAACAACAAAATGAGAAAAAATCAGCTTTGTAGGAATTGGTGCAAAATTTTTGTCGTTGTCTCCCGGACTATAAATAAATATAATATGTTGTTGGCCAAATGAACATACATATAATAGAAATTTTCTACGCATTATACCTAAGTATACAAATTATAATTTTTTACCCTTAGTAGAAATCTTTTTTAGGGACGCCTATGAAAGTCATTAAATTTTATTGCCAGCCGTTTTTTACGTGTTCAACTGATTTCGGAAAGACTATACCAGAAAGTGCGCAAAATTTGACTATAAACAAGTCAAATAATTTTTTCTCCATCTCCCATGTGAAGGAAATTATGGCTCTGTATTCATTTGAAATGAAACACTTTGTTGATATTTACTTTTTTTATACGTTGGCCATACGATGTCCGAAAGTACTGGGATGTCGATGGAACTATATGACAATTATACAGGGTGTCTGGTAAGTATATGGCATACTCTCGGGAGTGTATAGGGGAGGTTAAAATAACCCTAGTTTGTCATATATTTTTTTAAAGTACCCCTAACGGAGATACAGAGCCCCAAAGGGGTACCCAGCGATTTATCTTTTCGGGTCTTGTGTACTCAATCAATCAGACAATGTTTACAAATGTAATAACGACATAAAAACGACTAATGTTTTATTGCAAAATTCTGATTTATTATTTCAATGAGGTGATACACAGAAACTGGATTTTTTCGAAAACGGCTAATTTTATCGAAACAAATGTAGAGTACCTTTTTTAAAGAGGAATGACCAAAGTATTTAAAAATTCAGTTTTCAGCTCAATAAAATGACACATTTCAAAATTTTGGCCCAACGAGTGTTGTGGCAAGTTCGATCCTGACTTCTCTGACAGTGTAAAACATCTACTGTAGTATGACTTTATGAGCCTTTGTGGTCTACATAAAATATTAAAATTTCATTAAATTGTACAAGTCGGTTCGAAAGTTAGAATCGAAATGGTAAATCGCTGGGTACCCCTTTGGGACTGTGTATCTCCGTTAAGGGGCACTTTAGGATTTTTTTTATGACAAACTAGGGTTATTTTGGCCTCTCCTATACACTCCCGAGAGTATGCCGCATACTTACCAGACACTCTGTATAGTTAAAAAATTATTGGAAATGTCATAAATGTCATTTGAAATAGAATTTGAATAATTAATTTGTCAGATTTAAAATAAAAAAATATATATGTATAATAAATAATTGCAAGCCTCACCTGAGTAGACTCTTTATATACAGGGTGATTCAAAATTCATTACAAAGAATCTAGAGGCGTATTTTTGAGGTCAAAATAAGCCTTTTTTCTATAAACGTGGGTCCACAAATGCTTAGTTTTTATATACAGGATGTTAAATTTTCTATTTTTTTAAATTCTTTAGGAATCATTTCAAAACAAATTTGAATGTTGGCATAAAACTTGGGGGACGGGGGCTTTTTAGGATGTTAAATTTAAATATATTATAGGTTTTGACACTGCTTGTAGAGGGCGCCACCTATAAGGGTACGCTTGAATTAAATTGGCCCTAATTTTTTTGGTACCTTGTACATTGACGTTTCGTATTAGTGCATTTATTCCCCTATCAATTTTAAGCAAAAAAGGTATACTTGGTCGAAATCTCTCAGGCCAACCGTTTCCGAGATATTGGCTGATGAAGAGTTAAATGCACACCATATTTTCAAATTTTATTAACTATTATTTACCGTGAAAAATTTTAAAATTTATTCACCATCTAATCAGTAATGCCATGATTTTGAATTTAAGCTCTTTACATTTTTTTCCATACAACTAACCGTTTTCAAGGAAAATCACTGCTGACTAGTGACAATACTACCGTTTAGTTTGCTTAAAATTGATAGGGAAATAAAGGCACTAATACGAAACGTCAATATAAAAAGTAGCAAAAAAGTTAGGGCTCTATAAGCAGCGTCAAAACCAATGACATATTTGAATGTATCATCCTAAAAAACCCCCGTACCCCAAGTTTTATGTTAATATTCAAATTTGTTTGGAAATTATTCGTAAAAAATAAAAATAACCTTTAAAATCCGGTATATCGAAAACTAAGCATTTGTGGACCCATGTTTATAGGAAAAGAAAGTCATATTTTGATCTCAAAAATACACCCCTAAATTTTTTGTACTGAATTTTGAATCACCCTGTATATTTCATTGTAATCAAATAAAATATTTATTATTTTATAGAAAACATCTGCGTCAGTCTACATGTCATTCATCGATCGTTTTCCATAATTCCTGAAAATAGTTACTGTTGTTCACTAAGCTCTGTCAGGTAACATTTTTTGAGTTTATAATATCAATTTGTCATAAGCTTTCGTCTTCAAACTAAATTTAATTAAACAAAACAGTTTTATCCGCACTATCTAAAATACAACTGCATAGAAATCGATCGAGGCACGCTTAATTATTTATTCACCTCCTAGTCTCAAGATTTTAACGTAGGAGTGCAATTAGTAATATTAGACTTTATTTTTACCCCCAAGGATATAATTTAGAAGAAACTGCCAAATTCATTAACAGCCTGTAGCTTGCATTTTGTAATGGCTTTTCTAGACGTGGTAAAAAACAGGAACAGATATACTGAGATAAATAATTAAAAATATCAGTGTGGGCGTTGAAGCGGAACTTGAAATCCTTTTAATATTATTTTCAATGTTAATTAATGTTAATTAATTGTCTTGTTCTTTAACAAAAGTATGCTTAAAAATTCTGGACCAATTATAAAACATTTTTGTTTCTATTGAAGTCGTTGAAGAAAAAATAAGTTAAAAAGGAATTAATTTACTGTATAATTACTTATTTCCCTCCTATATTTTTATCATTTAAATATCCTCATTAAAAAATGTATACACTTAGCTGTACATGTTTTGTGCTTATATCGAAATAAACAGAATGTCAAAAAATTGTGTACCTATAAATTGAAATGTTTGAATAATCTATACAGGGTGTTTCTGAAATAAGTGCGTTCCTTGGAAAGGGTGATAGAGGGCATGAAAATGAGCAACTTTTATTGAGCAACTTATGGTCTAAAACATTACGTTTTAATTAGAAAAAAATGTTCACATGAAGGTTTACTAATGTAACCTGAGGGGTTATATCTTTAATTATCTATCTACCGCTATGACCAGTATCATAACGGTATTAAAAGAGTTTACTATTAACTTCTCGAAAGAGAGTTCATAATTATCATTATACTTTAATACGTGGGAACTTAGAAATGTTGTATGTTCAGAGAATGAATTTCAGGCACTTACCCTCTATTGCTTACGTAGATGTAATCTAGTGGATGGCTATACAGGGTGACACTGAAGTTGAGAGAAACAAAAGGAAACACCAAAAATTCCAGGAAGTGTTTTAATAACAAAAAAAAAACAAAACAAACAAACAAATAAACGACACAACGGGCTCGAACAACATTATTAATTAATTTATTTACACGCGACAGCGTACCGAGATTCAGGAAATGCGCGATCCATAGCAAAATTTGGAATGACTCTCTCCATTATTACATTGACCCGAGACTCTAAACTAAGTCGACTGATTAATGTGGAACCTAAGGAAAAAACTGCCTGTTTGTCGGATCTCTCCTGAATTCGACACCTCTCTTCGACACGCCCATTTCTTGGGTCCAGAAGTTTCTGTTCTTATCTTATTGGCGGGAACCTGAATATCGGGACGCTTTGGTATAACTACACAACATTAATAATCACCTAATTGACTGGACTTACATTTATACAGGGTGTTTTTGAATGGAGTAGCATAAATGATACCAGTGAATCTACATTTCAAAAGAACACGATCTGCAAAAAATCGCCTTGGTAAAATGTTCACCCCTGAAGAGATATTATGGGCCATCAAAGTTTCCAAAAAAATTATGAAAATTGGCTGCAATTTGAAAACCGAACGAGGTACAAATAACAAATTTTTTTCAGGTTGTTTACTAATACAGATGCGAGTTTTCAACTATTTTTCGAAAATTTTAACCCCTCGAAAGGGGTTGAAATAACCACCCCTCAAGCCATTTTTTGCCATAACTTTTATATTTCGTAAAAACTCGATATCCAAAAATACGCATTAGATAAACTGGTTCTTTTAGAAACTTTTACCTCTCTAGCAATTTTCCTTTAAAACTTTTCGTTTATTAATAAAAAAATAAAATGTATTACCATTCACCTCACACCGTATATGATTGCAATCAATCAAAGAAAAACTAAGTGTGCTGCTGTCATGCCAGTTGTCACAATTAACTCTTCTGTAAGTTGTCACTGTTATCAGCTAAATACTTTTTGGGTGTAAATTAACAAGAATTAT
>NW_019416499.1:421700-424524 GCF_000390285.2 Anoplophora glabripennis | reverse complement strand
ATACATTTTATTTTTTTATTAATAAACGAAAAGTTTTAAAGGAAATTTGCTAGAGAGGTAAAAGTTTCTAAAAGAACCAGTTTATCTAATGCGTATTTTTGAATATCGAGTTTTTACGAAATATAAAAGTTATGGCAAAAAATGGCTTGAGGGCTGGTTATTTCAACCCCTTTCGAGGGGTTAAAATTTTCGAAAAATAGTTGAAACTCGCATCTGTATTAGTAAACAACCTGAAAAAAATTTGTTATTTGTACCTCGTTCGGTTTTCAAATTACAGCCAATTTTCATAATTTTTTTTGAATCTGATGGCCCATATCTCTTCAGGGGTGAACATTTTACTAAGGCGATTTTTTGCAGATTGTGTTCTTTTGAGAGTGCTCTTAACTTTCGATAATTTGTGTTGACTGAAATATATTACTTTTTGGCCCATCCGTTCCGAGAACTAACAAATAAATTACTACGCGTCCCAGCTTTTGTTACACTAATTTAAAGCTAGCCAGTTGTACCTTTGATATTGAAGCTGCCGTCCGCCGCAGTGCGAAAGCGCTGATGACTTTTTTGATGGTTTAAATTTTTTATTCAAATCTCGTTTAGAAGTAACAAAAATTAAACCAATGCTCTGTAAAAATTGCTCAAAGTTGTTTCCATGTGCTAATGAACATGCTTCCAAACAACGAGAATGGGCGTTCGGTACACATTTTGTTTTGTACACCCCCAAATAAAAAAGTCCACGGGGTTCATATCCCGACTTCGTGCTGGTCAACGTACAGGGCCATTTCGTCCTACACACCTTTCCGGAAAAATGTATGTAAAAATTCACAAGCACGAGGAACAGTTATGTGGCAAAATTTTTGCAAAATAAAATTGAATTTTCTAAGAAAATTCTGCTTAATGGTGCCTCGTCATCCAATCCGGTAGTTTCGTAGCTTTGGCTGAATAGCAACACGGCAGGTACGAGCGGCATTTTTATTTTTAAACATAAAACACACCACAGAAATGAGACAACCCCCAAATCTAAAGCCAAAGGCTGTGCGGAAGGCGGACAAACACCCATTATACATCGACATTGCTAGTGTCGACGCCAGGGATCGAACCCGGACCAGAATAAGAAGTTTGGCCCAGTGGTGACTACATTTAATAATTGTACCAATTGTAATGGAATAATGGCTGTTTGTTTTTTATATGTTTATTCTTTAAATATAAAGAAATTTTTGTATCTTTTTTACTTATTTTTCTAAATAACATATATTTTATATTCATTTTACTTATCGTTCAGATATCAGAAAGTAAATTACATACCGACCTGTTAGGTCCAGCCGTCTGTAAACATAACATACCTTTGACAACAGATATTGTAAATAAACAAAGAAGATCGATTGAGTAAAAAATTATTTACACACTATTTTTAAACATCCCGTACAAGCCATTCCTTGTATAGAGAATACTTTGATTATTTCTAAAGTATTAATATTAACTGAAAATAAAATATTTTTTCCTGCCGTCGTTATACAAAGCTCTGCACTTTGGTTGGACAAAAAGTTTAATTTAAGCAGCCAACATCACTTTTTTGCTCATTATGTTGGAATTTCTTACGTGGTATGTCCTTAGTGACAATTTATCCAATTCCCAAAAAGGAGGCAGAACAATTGCTAACAAAGTTTAGAGATTAATTATTATTAGGAGAGCGGTTCACCCCTAAAGAAAAGGCATGAACCGACTAAATTTTTAAAACAAAAACCTACAGCATGAAACTTTTTTATTTTATAGTGTATTTTTCTGAAAATTTACATATTTTTTTTTATATTGTAAAAAAATTACTCGCCGAATGGCTTTTATAACATAAAATGGACCAAAATAAATACTTTTTGTTCTTTGACAAAAATTCGAAAAATGCTTCGTTTCTGAGATATTTACAATTTAATGTGAAAAAATTGACGAAATCGACAAACTTTCGGAATTTTTTTCTCAAAAACTACTGAACGCATTTTAATTCTAAAAAAAGCATAATAATTGGCAGATTTTCTACTTTAAGATATATTTTTTTGGTATGGGTCAATCATTTTATTGAAGGTCTACAGCGAGTAAAAAATGTATTTTAAAGAAAGTTATGATAACACTTCAAATTACATTTTTTTTTTTTAAATATCTTGTATTATTATATTTACAATAAACATTATTATGATTTTTTTTTAAATCGATATATGTTAACAGTATAAATGTTCAAAAGATCATTTTGTTTGGTTTTGTAGCCGGAGTAAGGTTTTTGCAAGTAAAATTTAAATGTTCGATTTTTGGTTTTATAAATGGCTAAAATTGTCTTGAAAGTTATACCAAAACTAAACTAAATAAGCTTTTTAAATCGTAAAATTAACCTAATAATAATAATTGGCCTAGCGGTCTCGAAAAATAAAAAAGTTATTGGATAATTTATTGTATTTATATATTTACTTTTGGGGGACCGCCTAGCCGGGTGCCTTGGCCGGCGGATTTCGATATGCCGAGTCAAGTATCACGGACGTGGGCTGGAATTTGGATGGATGATATAAGGCAGGCTCGGGGACGTGGCTGTGGCAGCCTACCAAGAGACCTGGGTCGCCCAACATTTGCCGCACGCGTGTTGTCCCCGATAAATGGTAATGAGAGCAGAGTAAGAAATCTCTGTAACTCAAGACCATGCTATCATACATAAACTGTACGAGACTTTGCCACCAAGCCATCCGTGTAGTAAATAAGATGGTTTGAAGAAAAGTACTCGAGTAATGAAGGAGGGTGTACAAGGGGCCTAATAAGGCCTAAGTGCCGTGGTGGAAGACAATTCCACCAC
>NW_019416499.1:403679-418800 GCF_000390285.2 Anoplophora glabripennis | reverse complement strand
CACTTCAACTGCCTATCTTCAACTAACTAGGCTTCCTTCCAGAATTTCCTACCTAAGTGCCCGTTTTTTGTGCTTCCTTCTATCGACCGTTAATATTACTTTTTCATTGTTATACAACACCCATGTAGCAGGTGACGTGGAAGTTGATAAGATAAGTACGGTTTTGCACAATATATTTATTTTACAAAAGTATTAAGAGCAATAAAAGTGTATTCATTTCTTTTTTATTTAATTTTTAAATAATAAGTTTTTCGTTATTTTCGAAAAGTTCTTGAGTTGAAATAAGCGTTTCATCATTCATCTGAGCACGCACAGACTGCACAGCATTCCAGGTTCGATGACAAACAGTTACAATTTTTCGTAGAACATTTTCCACTACATGAACAAAAATATTTTTGAAGCATATCTAACGCAGTTTCTCCTTCGAAATAATTAAAATCAAAACAACCATTTTCGATTTTCCATCCATGTGTCAATGGATCTTGAGTTACAAATTCACTGTTTGTAGCCTGCTTCCATTCACTTATTTGCCATTTTGACCTCAAATAATGTTGCAATAATGGTACGAAGGTGGCAATCTATCGCTTACAGCATTTTTTTAAAGCAATTGTATGTCTTAATTTACTTATAGATTTCGAGCAATCTTTCCATTTATTTTGAGAATCATAAATTTTTAATAAATATAACGTCAAAATTTCAAGTGCGTCTTCTAAAGTAAAACTTTCTAAATTAGAAAATATTTTTAATTCATCATTTGTAAGTTTATTTAAAGCCTTTAAAGCAGTATTTTTTCCAATATTAGATATCGAACATGTATCACAGCCACTGATATCATGCATTATTAAAATATTTATTTCCGCAATAGCCGATTGAATCATTAAATGTTATTGTTATATATTGATTAAAAATATCCTAATAACATTATGTTTACTGTAATAATCTAGTCCAAGATATTGTAAAAAGAACATTTAAATTTGAACTGTTTCGCACGCAATGTAGCGCCACTGACGCCGCCATTTTGATGCGTATGTTTATCATGATTTTCTTTGAAAGACTATTTTTTTTTTACTCGCTTTAGACCTTCAATAAACTAATTGACCTATACCAAAAAAATATATCTTAAAGTAGATGATCTGCCGATTATTATGCTTTTTTTAGAATTAAACTCTGTTCAGTAGTTTTTGGGAAAAAAAATCAGAAAGTTTGTCGATTTCGTCAATTTTTTCACATTGAATTGTAAATATTTCGGAAACGAAGCATTTTTCGAATTTTTGTCAAAGAACAAAAAGTGTTTATTTTGGTACATTTTACAATAAAAAATTGCAAAGAAATTCGGCGAGTAATTTTTTCTACAACTTTTTTGTTTATAACAATTAACTAACCACGCCGAAAATATGAAAAAAAGATGTAAATTATCAGAAATATACACTATAAAATAAAAAAGTTTCATGCTGTAGGTTTTTGTTTTAATAATTTAGTCGGTTACCTTCATTTACAAGCATCTTTTTAGGGGTGAACCGCTCGCCTATATGTTTCAGTTTCTTTAAGCATAACATTTGAACCTCAAACTCTAACCAACTAATTAAAATTAGTTTAAAACAAGGTAAAAATCGGGTAAGTACTTGGCTTTGTGGTAATATCGTCAACAGTTTTTCCCAAACGTTTATGTAATTTTTTGAACTGCGAGATTAAATATATAAATTGAAATTAAAAAATAATTATAAGTGGATTCATACTTCTTGTATTCACTGATGTCACCAAATAACGATTACTGTACGAGGTCTGTTCAGTAAATAATAGAACCTTTTGAGTTACGCGCTAATGAAAATATTTATTGATATGCGGTTGCCAGCATTGCGTTGCACATAACCTCCTCTGTAACCACATTATTATTGGATTATTGATATCTCATTTAGTTTTCGTGATATTGTTATTTGATTGCATAGTGTTTAAGTGTTAGTGATGATTTCTGAAATGTGCGATTTTCCGGAAAAACGATGTAACGCAAAATTTTGCATAAAACTGGGGAAAACTTTCACGGAAACGTTTCAACTTTTGCAAAAAGCTTACGGAGATGATGCATTGGGTCGTACGCAATGTTATTAATTCTTTACAGGATTTAAAAGTGGTTGTCAGTCAATTGAAGATGATCATCGATCAGGAAGGCCTTCGACTTCAACTGATGACTCCCACGTTCAGAAAGTCAAAGATATAGTGCGTGCAAATCGTCGATTGACTTCCAGAGAAATTGCAGAAGAGGTTGTTAGCATCTCAATTTGATCATGCCATGAAATTTTGACTGAAAAAATTAACATGCATCGAGTTGCAGCAAAATTTGTTCCTCGTTTGATGACCGAACAGCAGAAAGAAAATTCTTCGAATGCTTGGGAAAATAATCCACAGATCAGCGATGCAAAACTGAAGAAAGAAAGAAGTTGATTGAATTGAAATATTCTTGAAAGACCAGACCTTTATCTCAACAACGTAAAAGAGAATTCAACATGGCTTACCTCTCGACGAGTTGTTGAAAATATTTTATGTAACCACAGGAATGAAGACTACAAAAAATAGTCTGATATGATTCAAAACATCAGCATAATGGGATGACTGATGAACATACAGTTGCATTTCTTGCGTTCCTATATAGATCAATTCGAAAAGACTAGAGATAAGATTTCTATCGAGATATGAAAAAAATGGAGCATAGTTAACAAGCTCAATAGGATATAAAAGCATGATGGATTCGATGGAATAAAGTGAAGGAGGAATCTAGACCAAATGTATTTTATAAATAAGATAGTACCTTATCGCAGGAAAAATTAAATGGTAATTTTCTTTTTGTGATCCAGAGTTGATTTGTACCGATTTAAATTTCACTCAGCTTGCTGACTTATGAATACAGAAGTACTTGTGGCACAAAAAATGCATTATTTGTTTTAATAACTTTTAGCTAAAAGAAATGATGAATTACTTTATATTTACTTCAAACTTTATTTAATATTGTAAAATTTTATCAATCTTCTATATTTGTCAAACTCGATATTGCTTTATATAGACACTTTTAACTTTTCTAAATATCTTATTAATAAATTTTAAACTAGAAAATTTGTAGGTTAGGTTAGGTACTGAGATTTCAGTTTACAGTACGTATTTATCTGGCGCTGACATTTACTCTATTAAATTAAAACTATATACAGAAAAGTTATCAAGTCATTTTAACTCAAACTTCAAATTCAAACATACCTAAAAGTTGATTAACAAGTATTGAAGGTTGAGATCTATTTCGTTTAAAAATGTAATTTGCGAAATTGTTTCTACTTCTCTCTATTGGACTTTGACGGACTATTTAAATAAATATATTGGTCTTCGATTGTGACGCTTACTCTGTTGTAGGTAGGCCTCGTTTTGATAAAACTTTCCACTGAGGTTCTTTTTGGTAATATTAATCATTTATTCTGTGGGGGTGGTTATAAAACTCAGTTTAGCGTAAGGTGAAAAAAAAAAAATATGATTTCAGATGTTTATGTGAATATGTTTGGTACATCTTATGTTATATGCTGGATAGGATTTTATTACAATAACTACCATTTGGTGCAGTTCAATCGATCACCACACAAGTAGGGAAAATGGACTCTATCCTTTATTCTTCTTGAATAATACGACGTTATAAATTCAGATTGTATATTACCTTACTTATCTGCTTACAATAATTTGAAATAATGGGGAAAAGTGAAGTTTATTTCTTTTTAAATTTTCGTTGTCAAGTACACAAATTCAATTCAGGGAGAGCCTGCTATTTTTTTTGTTTTGTGAAAAATTATGATGCCTCGATGTCTAATTATTTGTTACCTAATTTAATTATTATAGAATTACAACACCAATAATAATTTTATGTATGTCTGTTAAATTTCTAAGCTCTATTTAAATATTACTAATGCTATGTATTGTGCACATAATCACCAATTACAAATTGGAATTAGGAAAAATTTAATCTATGATTTATCTACAAAATATATAGAACAAACAATATTTAAAAAAGTAATTGCATCGATATCGATAGTAAGAATTTATAGATGATTTTTAAAAAATGTGTACTTTATTCTGTTCTTCCCTAAGCAGCCCTAATTAACGTTTGAATATAATATTTTTTCTGCTTTGTTCGGTTTCCACAGGTTTGGTACCTCATACTGTGTTTGAAAACGAGATGTTTTATATTTACTCTCCATTTTACATATCATACTTATGCTACGAGTACCTTATTAATCCACCCTATTTTTTGAGCATTAATTTTAATATGAATAAGAATTAAGTATTAACTCTTGTGTAACCCACAAGAGAGAATAAACGCTAGTGTAAAAGATACGAGTATTTTGATTTATTTAAGACAGCTATATATAGAAAAACATGTATCCCTTTACAGGGATATTTATGTGTTTACATATGTATTGATTTTATTTTTGTTATAATTTCATGTTATCACACAAAGTGTTTATACATCAAAACAGAAAAAAACACATTATAATAAAATAAAGTAGATCACAGCTGGTAAATATACATATTAGAAAGAAATTTGAAAAGGTTTCATACGGTAATATTTGTTTGATTAATCCCCCCTGTTGGTAGCACTTGTTTTCATTTAAAATTTTCCCAATTCTGCCACTAGTTTAAAAACTTTTAATTAATAAAATATTGCCGTGTGTTTACAAGTTTTTTACTTTAAACAATCAATACATTCATGCCAATTATCTACAATTTCTCTAAATAAAAATATATATTATTATGTTATGGTGGACTTTTTTTATATGTAGGTTGTTGTTATTTGATTATGAGACTCTCTCAGTGTGTGGGTTCCATTGTTTTGATTTAAATTTGAATGTGTTAAAATTATATTCTTAATTCTTAAATAAAAGATATATTTAAATTAACAAGACTTCAATATATTAACATATTTGGCAGGTTATGGGTTCGTCACAATGTACAATAATTGTTGTAATGCTTATACTAAATAATTGAACAATAAATTCCCTCCTTAAATTTCTACTATAACAGTGCATAAATGTGTTTCTACTGTCAGTAGTTCAAGTGAAATTTTACTGTAAAATTTTATATAGGTAGCGCTTTGTTTATTAAATTTGCAAATTTGTTTACTACGTGTCAACACTTACAGTGAAAAATTTCTTTCTGATTTTTCCATCAGCATGTACATGTAACTACGCTGTGTTGCGAAATCTGCTACATGTAGTCGCGCTGCTCCGACGTTCCCTCGTTGAACTGGCGTCTCGCTGCGGAAATTACCGTAGTATCCTTTGTGCTGCCACAGGAACTTTTCCAAGTGAAACGACACTACACTATATTTTTAAAGATTCCACTTGTCACTTTTTTTCTTATTTATACAAATTCACCTCGTATCAATTTGTTGTTGTTGTACCAATTGCTTGTGAATAAACTGCTGAATATATTTTCGGGCTAATGTCCCTTCCACTAATGTAACATTCTGATTTTTGACTGTCAAATTTTGTCACGACATCCAATCACCAATATGGCTGTGTGAGTACTTGAATTTTTACAGTTTTGTTGACAATAACCGATAGCACTTGTTTTCTAGGAGCAAAACTAACGATGTTGCTGCTACAGGTAAACATGGAAGACTGGCTACCTCGAGCCCGGATATTGGTTTTATGGAATGTGCAAAACAATTAAAAATTACTATAGCAACAAAACAATCATATTTTTGGAATTTTATTTCTGCAAATACTGACTTTTGAATAGACTTGTGATGCATGAACTTTCCATTTTCAGATTTCTTGTATTTTTCTGCGTCTTTTGACACTAATTACACATTTCTAGGTTAAGTTGAACGTTATGCCAAAATGTTACATATTTTTACAAAATTCACTTTTATTTTGATGCATAGACTAATTCTCAGCATGTTTGTCCTTTATATGTCTTTCGTACTATCTATTAAACACCTTTTACACAGTCTTTATTCGTTTTTTCAGATATAAACGAAAGAAAATTTGTTAGTATTCCGCTCCGACAAGCATTTTACAGTCTATACAGCAAATTGACCTTTGGTTGGAGTTTAAACACATTTTATGGAATTATGAGGGTCTTTTACATTCTGCACATATAATTTTGCAGTATTGATGCACTCTTACACTAACAATTTACAAGATTTTAACGGAACAATAACTGTGAATATTTATATGCTACAAAAAAGGGTTTTCACGGATGTATAAGTTTAATTCCACACATATATTCTGGCTCCAGGTACATTATGCTTCATTTACATACCAGTTTTATTGCATGAATTGGAAATATATGTGAAATACCTTCATCTAACGTCAAAGGCTTGTCAAAATTTCATTAAGATGATTAAATGTACTCATGCCAGAACTTATTGACTTTTAACATTGTAACATTGTTCTTTAGTGTTCTTTGCAACATAATTGTACAACATGAGTGCATTTACATAGTTTATTGAATGTGCAAATTCAAATTTAGTTATAATTATTTACAAATTTTTTTACTTATATTATCTATATACATCTTTCATTTACGTCCATTATAGTAGTGCATATCCTGCTAGTGACTATTTTAAATATATCTAATATCAAACTTCGTATTCGATACTTTTGTGTCTCGGTACCGATAAAAATATATTCATCGTCCTTAACAAATCTTTTATTATTTAATATAAAAATTCATCAAGCATTTGAACGAAAAATTCAAGTTGACACAATTTTTACAGATTTTCAGAAAGCTTTTGATCGTGTAGCACATAATATATTGTTAAAAAAGTTGTGTTTTTATGGAGTTTCCCATAATACATTGAATTTGTTAATATCGTATCTGAAAGATAGGCGTTTTATGGTAAAATATGGTAATATGTACTCTGACGAATTTAGAGCACTTTCAGGGATACCGCAGGCTTCAAGAGTCGAATCACGACTGCAAACTATTGCAAGACGACATTAATGCTGTTGTTAATTGGAGTATTAGTAATCAACTTGATTTTAATATTAAAAAATGTTTTATTATGTCATTCACAAGAAATAGTGCTCCAATTATTTTTTTCTACTTAATGAATCAGACCGAACTTAAAAGGGTAACATCTGTGAAGGATCTTGGTGTAACTGTGGATACAAAGTTATCATATCGACGACATATAGATAATATTGTTAATTCGGCTTTTAAATCATTAGGATTTATAAATAAGAGTGCCCAAACATTTAAGGAATGTAAAATGTCTTATTTTATTATATAACTCGTTAATTAGATCTAAACTAGAGTACTGTTCTGTTCCATGGCATTCTCAACCTAAAAAACATTTAGATAAATCTGAAAGAGTGCAGAAAAAGTTTCTGCGTTTTTTGTATTTTAAAAAATATAATAGACGTCCTGATTATAACATTACCAGAACAATGCATTTATGTCAAGAGTTTCAATTGAATACACCTTTTATTCGCAGAAGTATTGCGTCATTAGTGTTTGTCTATAAAATACTAAATAATCTTATAAATGACTCGTTTATTTTATCATTATTTAAATTTAATATTTCGCTCATAACAGCCAGACATTGCCGTTTACTTTTGATACCTGTTGTTAAAACTATTTACAGTTCACCATTTTTAGTCATGTCATCAATAATATTGATTCTTTCCAACCATCGATGTATAAATTTTATAGTAGAATGCGAAATTTATTTAATTATAGCTATGTACCTTGATTCGCACCCTATATTTTTCTTTTTATATTTTTATTATTATTAATTTGTTTAATTGTAAATTGTTGATGTTCTCATGGTACTGTTGTTACCATGTACATTATTTGTAAGAATGTTATTAAATGTTATGATTTTCCATGTAATTAGACAATTTGTCTGTTTGGAATGAATAAATAAATAAATATTAGTAACATAGTTGAATTATAAGAATACACTTACTAACTACAAAATACCCCATGATATTATCGTATCGAATTGTACTCACCCATGGCTTGATGAGGTGCATTTCCCGACTTCCACAGCACCCTGATGATCTGGATGTAGGCTACAGACATAAAAAGCAATGGGAACAGGTAGAAGAATACCATTTTGATGATCATGAAGGCAGTGTCTGTCTCTGTGGACCAGGTAGGGCTGCATTGCGTGAAGTATGTGAAGGATTCTTTGTAGGGCACTGCCGTGAGGTAGATCGGCTCAGGGATTTCTGGAAAAAACAGAAATACATTATGTAACTAGGAAATTGCTACAAGTTGTTGGAGTTATTTACATCAATATAAACACACAAGAATAAAATTTACTGGATTCTGTGGCAGCTGTAAATAAAAAAGTCAAAAAACTCAATTTCATTATGACGTGACGTGACCTCCTTCACTCTACATTTTTTGTTTTTTTGGTGCATGAACTTCGGTGAAATTCAATTTTCAAAAATGTAACCAGTGGCCGTGGGAGGGGGATAGGGTTGCTTTTGTAAATTGCAACCATTTTTTTTTATTGGCCGGATGAAAGATTAGATCTTTCTAATTAATTTGGTGTGCCACATGTAGGGGATTGGTTGGGAAAATTTCAGAAAAAAAATGTAAAAGAACTCATTAATTTTTTTCGAAACACGTTTTTGTCAACAAAATAGCTCTTTTTATTTGATTTTATGAATCGGATGTTCAAACTGCCGACCGCCTGCAGCTCGACAATGATCCAGACTGTTGACAACCTTTCTCTGCAAATTTCTGATTGATTCAGGTGGTATTCACCTGATCTCATGGCAAATGCGTTGTTTCTGCTCTTCAGTGTTGTCCGGTCTGTCACGATACGCCTTGCTTTTCAAATATCCCCGCAACAAAAAGTCAAGTGGGGTTAAATCGGGAGACCCTGCCGGTCACTCAATTTCCTCTCTTCTACCAACCAACGATGTCGAAATTGATGGTTTAAATAGTTTCTTATGATGGATGGCTACGTAATGCTGCAGAGCGCCGTTATGTTGAAACCATATTTCAGGACTTATTTCATCTTGTTCTCCTCCTGGATAAAGTTCCACCAGTTCTACAGCAACCAGTTCCTCTAATAATTCAAGGTACCCTGAGCTATTCAATTTCCCGTTGATGAAATAAGAATTCGGTTTCTTCCGATACCTACCCACACATTTATCTTTTGAGTATACTGGGTTGCACCTCTTGCATCCAATGTGGATTTTCGACGACCCAATATCGACAATTTTGTCTGTTGAAGACGTTCGTAATGAAGTTCTCATCATCGTTATACAGATTTTGCATTAATTCGCAAAATTCCACACGACGATCAAAATAGTCCTCTGTTAATGGGTTAATCGAAGTTTGTAGGAATGGTTGTTTTGTCTCTTAAGAATTCTGTACACGGTACAATGTAAATATTAAGATTTCGTCCTACCTGTCGTGTTGTTGCAAGAAGACCAACGGCACGAAGTACATCTAATTGAGTATTTTCCTGTACTATAGGCCGACCTGTTCTTGTCTCGAGAATAAAAATTTTGAAAGATAATTCCTACACTAGACCTGTGTATCTAGCATTAAAAATATCACGAATCTCAATTTCAGTTTATTTCCGATCGCCATACCCTGTCGTCATGAGGATCTCAATCTTTTGTGTATCTGTTAATGACTACATTGGAAAGTTTTTCTTTAAAATGACTTATTTCCCTATAGGCAAAGGGAAGTAATTACCCACCGATGTTATTGTAACGCTTCACTTTTGACACTTCAATAAAAATTAATTGTGTTCAGGCATCTAGACTCAGCTATACCCTTAAAAAAATAAATAAAGAGTTTACGTTTCTTTCGATTTTTTTTCAAAATATTTCCGATCAAACCCCTACATACCAAATTAATCAAAAAGACCAACTTTTCATACGGTCCAATAAAAAAAAGTGGATGCCATATAAAAAAAAAACAACCCCATTCCCTTCCTGCCGCCACTGGTTACAATTTTGAAAATCGACATGTCCGAGCGATTTTTCCAAAAACTGATGCAATGCCCTTGACTTTTGAGACACACTGTATGTCTTTCGATATGCATATTATTTTTAAGTAATGTTGGCTATATCTTCGATTCTCGAAAATTTACAATATCCCAGCGTCGCGCCTTGGTATCTAAATTTACTAAACAATTTCTGCCGGGCACTCTTGCGGTTCTATAACGTCACTTGAGCATGGCATGGTAATATGTAGACAATCATCTTAATTTTATTGTGTAAATTATACACCGGATGTCAGTCGACGTTCGGTTCAGGCATGGTCCGATATTGTGTCTCCCAATATTGTTTCGGTTTTTACAGGTATTTTGTTCATGTATTGTAAAGAGTTCATTTAATTAAAGTTTATAAAATATTTTTCAATGCCATCCTTTAATATGAGAGTGTTGTATAATTTCGAATGGTTCATTATTTTACATTTCAATCGGAGCATATATTGTCGTGGACATGGAGCTTTCGTCTTTATGATTAAACATTTGAGCAATTTGCATTAATTCGCGACCCCAATAACTTAACACTGCTTATATGTGGGTCAAATGTTTTGTCCCAATTTTAGTCAACAGGGCACTTCATTAGCATTTAAAGGGTTCCGAGCCATTCAGTCGTTGTTTACTCTTTAAAGAGGTTCTGTGCTGCTCGACAGTCCCTTTACATACTCGTATATTCTTTGATCTCCGGTTACTTGTAGGTAGGTATCCTATTAATGAGTTAAGAAGTTCATAAGCTGAAGATTGTTACGAATCGGGTAGTAATTTTACTTTATTTTAATGGCTTTAAACTAATTTGAATAAATTCAAAAATTCGCATCGAAAGGACTCAAACAATGTTCTTCGATACCAAAGATCTATATATGAAAATGACAATTTTTAACTGATAATGTCGCAAGAAAACAACTGCTCTGTTGGCTATATGTCCCAACTAGGAATACTAATACTTATCCAAAATAAAAATAAAAATTCATATGTCAAAATATAATAAAGACACATGCCTGTAATACTAAAATTTTTAAATAATATAAATTTCAAAAGAAATATATTCCTGCTGTTCTAAAGGCGCGTTATTACTGAGCCGACATTGTCGATCGACTCTATCTATTGACACTTCCACCGACAATTCGAAAAGACTTCACCTGTCCACACAAAGGAAGTAGAAAAGTCAATCAGTCGAAACCAAAATGTCGAACGAAGATGACGTCATTATTGCCTGTGTCGCATTTGTTATTATCGCATCTAAAAAAGGAAATTATCGCGTAAAAGATTTTGGGTTCGACCAAGTTTTCTAAATAGAAATCGGTATAGCGGTAGTAATACGAAGATTTAAAAAGTGATGATATCGATATATTGAACCATGAATACAGATGTAACGGTGGTCTTTGCTTTTGCTGCTTCATAGATTTGTTTTTAATTTATTTGCTTCAATAAACGCTATCATCTTTTCTTTTTCCCATCCCATTTTACCGGTAGATAGGACAGGTACCTACAAACGACGAGAGACGCCAAATCAGTTTTACGATGTCGAAGGTCGAACGCCGAGTAGTCCGTCTAAACTTTGGATTCTACTCGACTACCCTTTGATTTTACCGGCAGCTCATGGAAAACCAGTCGACATGTCGATCGACAAAGTCGATTGTCTCGTACACACTAAGTCGACTGTATCGACAGACAGGGTCGATCGACAATATCGACTCAATGATGATGCGCCTTAACATCACCTTTGAAAAAGCAATCTTAAGTAAATACAAATAAAAGATGTAACTGAGAGCGCTACATCTAGTGGCCAACGCTACTAAGAGGTAAAAAAAGTAGACTAAGGCTTGTAGCGCAGGTACTATGAAAACATGGCCAGTGAGGACGAAAGCAAAGTTTTAAATGATATTGCCAGAAACAGCTACACCACGGGATATATGCTCCGGCTAGCATTGAATTACACCAGCCATATCACTAAGCGCATCAAAGATAATTTGTCGGCCGAACGCACCAGACATACCGGTTTCATTACGCTATAAGTGCGACAATCGGCCCAATTGCTTTGATTCCTTAAATCCAGGAAAGGATAAGGTGCAAGTACAAATCAAAGATGTAACTGAGACTTAGATCTACTCTTTGTAGGTCTCAGGTAGTTAGTAGCATTGACATTAGAGGTAGCTCTAAGTTACATCTTTTATTTGTACTTACACCTTTTCTGGATTTGATAAGTCCGAAATGGGTCTGGTGTATTTGGTCGACGAAAGATCCAAGTTGTATTTAATGATACTGCTGATGTAATTAACGCTTGTCGGGGCATATACCTCGTAGAGTAGTTGTTTCTAGAAATATCATCACTTAATAATAGTATAGATGCGGCAAGATCTTTATATCGTGGTTGTTTTGCATGTTGTGAAAATATGAATAATAAAATATATCTATTAAATCAAACTATCTTATAAAGTCAAAAAAATGGATGTTCGATTCTCAGTACTTCCCGTCTCACCAGGTTGTAAAAGCATGTTGTTCGGATAAGTACATCCGTATCTTCGAAATTTATTGCATGTTTTTCGTCTAACTCATGTCGGGCGATGGATGATTTCTGAGTCTGTGGAATCTTATATGTTCCTTCTTTCTTCTAATAACCGATTTCTTTGTCAGACCTGTATAATTCTTTCATTACTCACATGGTATAAAATAGGGATAAACAGAACCAAACAATATGAATCATGGAAGCTTTCGGATGAGCAGAACCTGGTTACCTTTTCTAAAGAACAAGCGACGATCTGAGGGAAGAATATGCGATACACAAAACCGTTGACCTGATACCATACGCAACGGTACTCACGGTATCGAGGAAGAACGGGTAATACCACATCCACTTCTCTACTACAAAATTGTAGAGTCGTACACTACAGCTTGTTGGACGCACCTGACGCTACGGCATGTACTCTACTGCACGGTAAAGGTCGAGAACTATCTATAGCTGATATTATCGAATTATATCGATTCGAACAATTTTGTAAATAAATATGAAACAATTCAAAATGTTACATACAACCAACAGGATTGTTGTAAACAATTATAAAACTATAAATAGCTTAGCTTTAACAAATAAATTACGTATAAGATGTGAAATAAATCTAGCAAACTGTCTAGAACCAGCTATCTGTCAAATATCAATAAGTATGGTGTGCTACATAAAAATTGGCCAATTTATTACGACGCGACGCACAGATTTTCAGCCATGTAAAAGAAAATCCATTTGTCGACCCTCTTAAAATTAAAGACAGCGTTGATTTTACAATACTATTTTACTTAATGACTTAAACTTATAAAATGATTTCAATATGAAAAGTGAGTAACAAAGTTTGTGGAACTTTTAGATTGACTATAAATATTATGAAGGTCGAAGACATCGTACATACTGTATATTTTTTTAAGCTCGTGCCTAGGAATTTCATTTTTCCACCGACGTTACTAATTGTTACTTCTATTTATTTTATCATTGTTCTGTTTCTGTATAATTTCTAGCTTGTATTTATTTTATTTATTATATCCTCGGAAATATAGCATTTTCACAATTTTGCATTAAATAAAATAGATATTTATCTTACATTTTCTTGCATAAACCTTTTCTTCGTACTATCGAAAAATATTCATAATTATCTATATTCGATAATAAATGGTTATATCTATTGCACGGCTCTACAGAAGCACGCAACAGCACTACGTCCATGGTGATCTCTCACCACTGTACTACGCTGAGATGGAGGCAATGACGCTACTGGGAGGCAAATGCTTGACCGCGCCAGGGTTGTATACATCATAACAGGGTTGAACTCGATGCAGTGTCTCATTTTTCATTTTTGTTAACTTGACATGGCAGTTAGTTGGCCTATTGTGTACGTAATCGGCGTTAACAACTCACACATTAACTTGGTTGTAGAGTTTGTATCAAATGCCCATGAAATACCTATTTTTACTATTTGTAGTCGAGTGGTTTGGCACTGAATGGGTGTGGAACTTTGGAATGCAGTATTGAGAATTTTTCGAGGTACACATATTAATTAACGATTTACAAAAAATCCTGACGTGTAGCGTCAAAACAAAGGTCAGATTCAGATTACAGTGGCTGAAAACATGTATGTAATAATAACATGGTTTACTTTACAGCGCAGTCAACTTTATTTTTTGTAGACGTGAGGACATAAATGAATTAATATGACAAAACAGGAAACAAATAAACAAGGATTATTTCAAATGTAATTTGACAGTGATGTTAAGGTTATATTCAGTTATAATATCACAAGAGCATAGAAAATATTCGATTATACTTCCCAGTCACGAGACGTATTCTGCGAAACACCACGACAGCGTAGCTGGAGTGGTGTTTTAAGAGTCCGTTCTCTGTACACTGCTAAGGTATCGCTGCGGGGTCGGGTGCACGGGCATTACAGCTGGAGGCGGAAACTATCGCTCTCCCACTACGATGATTTTACAGTGGACGTATTTAGATTGATTTAAACGAGCCACTAACGTTACAATTTTTACTTCAATTGTGTCAATTTAGAATTAATACAATTATTGTACCGCAATTGTACAAACAAATTTCATCGCAATACAAAATTGAATAACCGACATCCCGTGGACGTCAATTTAACGCTCCTTCTCTTTTTTGGTTTTATGAGAAAAAGTTATTCTTGATGAAGAGTTCTGCATGGCCTAAAATCCAAAATGAAATAATCAGATTTCAATTTTTTGCAGTCGTATACGAGGTTTGTCGAAAAATGTAAATTTTGCTCAAGAGTAAAGTACCTTTATTTTTTAAAATATCGACAATCGTTATTTAAAGTTGATCCAAATAGAAAACTACGGTCAGGTATCCAATATTATCCATTTACCATTAAAAAACAGATTTTGTTATTTTTACAAACTCTTCTCCGTATTAGCATTGATAATTTACGTCTAGAGATAGACATTAAATCTAACAGGTAAGGTAGTCGGATTTTTGTAATTTTTGATATTTATGGTATGTGTAGTTTGGACCTTGAATAACAATTTTTCGAAGTAGTTCTACGCTACGTTCATAATTTACCGAGATAATCGATTTTGAAGTTTTACCTGACAGCTAAATCCACTAGATGTGAC
>NW_019416499.1:395385-402817 GCF_000390285.2 Anoplophora glabripennis | reverse complement strand
TTAAATTTCTGAAATCTTCCCTTAACTTCTAGCCTCCCTAACTCTGTTAATTGTAATAGTACAAGAAAAAGTTAAGAGGCCATTTTTATGTAGAATTGTCTGCTTTACAACTTTCATGAAAAACTTTTTTTTCTAGCTCTTACCCTTTTTGAGTTATCTTGAAAAAGCCCTTTGTTTTATCTTTTTCCACCCTTGGCCGGGGGTTGAACAAAAAATTACTCTCACTTATTGTTATAATATACCTTAAACTAACTCATATCAAAAATTCAGCCAAGTTGACAAAATTTCGATTTAAAGGCTTAGTTAATTGGACTATAAAATGGGTTTATTTCAAGCGCTTGACGGACTCTTAAGGATATACGTCGAGTGAGGAGGTTATTATAATCGAATATTTTCGTTTGCTCGAGTGGTATTCGATACGATTACATAATGAATTAACTAACTTTATTGGTTACTAGTTCATGTTGAATGCCCAATCCTTCAAGATACTTGCCAATTGTTCTTCAGAAGTTTGAGCAGAAAGCTTATAATTTCGCTGTTCACAAAATTCTGTAAACTGCTTCCAGACATATTTGTGCGTTTTTAAAGTATTTTGGGGTTATATCACGTCGTCAAGAGTATAATTGCTTATCAATACATAGTAACTACGTAAAATTTGTAATTGCTATTGGCTAAATTTCTAATGAATTATATAATCAAGGAAATAACCTGTTTTCTAATGTTTATTTTGGAACAAACTATAAATTGTTCTTCGAAAACGAAAGTGGCTATATACATATGTGAACAGTCTTGCCTCTTCTAGTGCTGAAGACGCTGAGTACATCCAGTCAGTATCACAACAAAACAATATTTTGGATAAATATCCTGGATTAAACATTTTGGAAAACATATGAAAAATGGTCTATGTCAGGAGCAACCAAAAAATATGTTAATATACCTCGCTAACTTTCCATAAATATCTCTCTATTAATTTAATAATTTCGATCCAAAAAACAGCATGTTTCATATAGCCAATATGACATTTAAACTTTGTCTGAACTTGAAATTTTGTAAGTTTCTTCACTTTTATCGATCTTGTTTATTTTTGTATTTAACTTTACTGTTTGCTTTAATATTATTTATTGCGATATATTTTGTGGAGCATATACAGGGTGTCCCAGAATAACGTATACAACGGAAGACCACAAGTTCGTGGACTCAAAATAGGCAGATTTAGGTTAATTCACCCAAATCGCTTCGTTTGGCCGCTAGATGGCCTCAAAGTTAGTGAAAATTTTTTGAATTCTGTAAATAACACGAATACCTATTAATCGATTTTGATAATTTTTGGGGTGTGAACTTTTGTTTCCGATCTATACATTTTGGTGTTATACAGAGTGTTTTTTAAAATCTACAACTCCTACAAAATTGACGTGTGGTGAAAATATCCGTTGATAACTTTTTCCTCTTTCGGGCAATAATGACAAATATTTTTAATTTGGTAGGTGGTGCTATTTGGAAGTAGTTGAAACTCTTGTAGAAGTTTGATTAAACGAGCGGTTTGGGTACAAAAAATATTTTTTGAATGTCTACATTATCTTGCCACCGATATTACAATACCTAACAAAATCCTAGTACGCACTGATTTTGTAGATTAACTGTAATTTCAGTTTGATCTTTAAGTCATTGTACCTAACATTTAATGAGTGTTTACTACGATAAGATATACCACGTTACTTCATTTTTCGATATGGATACATACTCGTATATGACGAATTAGAGTTATTTACAACATACCTAATTTTATTGAGACAATTAGTAAAAATAATCAAATATAATAAAATATGCTGGAGATAAAAGTAACAAAGTTGATGTCATTAATTTTAGTACAACTTATTATAAATAAAAACTATTCAAAATGACCACTGTTATTTCTATAATAAAGGTTAATTCGGTGAAGAAAGTTAAAGGACACCCTTTGCAGTTCTTGAGGACAATTTGGATATGCCTCCACAACTTTTCTTCAGCGTTAGATGTGGAAGCATACACTGTTGTTTTCAGAGTGCCCCAATGATAATAGTCGCAAGGTGTTCAGTCTGGTGAACGTACAGGCCAGTTGATAGGAGCATTATCCCTTCCACCGATCCATCGGCGAGGAAATCTTTGGTTCAGATACTGCCGGACATTTACAGTGAAATGTGGTGGAGATCCATCATGCATGAACCACTTGTTAGCTCTGAGTAATAACGGTACACCTTACAATAACTCGGGTAGTGTTTTGCAAAATATAATTCCCCATTCAGTTTATTGGGTAGAACAACAGAGCCAATAATAATGCTATCAATGTATGTATTTGATTGTTTCTTTCTATTTTTTTTAAATAAAATTAGACACATTGTAAATAACTCTAATTCGTCGTATGTGTGTATCCATATCGAAATATCAAGTAACAGGTGGTATAGGTATCTTATGGTCGTAAACACTCATTAATAATTGTCAGGCACAATGACTTAAAGATCAGACTGAAATTACAGTCAACCTACAAAATTAGTGCCTACTAGCACTTTGTTAAGTATTATATATATATATAGTAGGTGGCACGATAATGTAGGCACTTAAAAAAATATTTTTTTGTAGTCAAACCGCTCATTTAATCAAAATTCTACAAGAGGCGCAAAAACTTCCAAACAGCATCACCTATCAGATAAAAAATAGATGTCATTATTTCCCGAAAGAGGAAAAAGTTATGAACGGATATTATCACCATTCATCAATTTTGTAGGAGTTGTAGGTTTTAAAAAACACTCTGTATAACACCAAAATGTGTAGATTGAAAGCAAACGTCCATATCCCAAAAATAATCAAAATCGATTCAGGTATACTTACGAGTTATTTATAAAATTCAAACATTTTTTATCAACTTTGAGGCCATCTAGCGGCCAAACTAAGCGATTTCGGACATAGGTGAATTAGGCTAAATCTGCCTATTTTGTGCCCACGAATCTGTGGTCTTCTGTTGTACACGTTATTCTGGAATACCCTGTATAATAAACTGAATCTTGACCGGTTAAAAACCGTACTCTAATTATAACCTTCAATACATTATGGGGAATGTCAAATATATTTGAAATTACTAGCATGTTTGAAATAGTAAATCTTTGTTATTTTTCCTATAAAGGAACATACTTCACATAATTCTTCTATATTCCCTACGTTTCAGTCACCTATTTCTGTAATACCTGTGTAATATAAGTAGTTGTTTCGTATAATGAACTGAAAGATGATTCCAAACTGACGTAATAGTAAAAAGTTAGTACCCGACAATCACCGATCTTATCCCACGCGGAAATGATATGTTTTACAAAAATACGCTAGAAAGCCAAGCTTACAAAAAACATGATCCCTTGTTATTTGTTCGTATTATCAAAGCTGGGTAACATTCCTAACTGCCTAGGAATCCAGGATTGTTTACGGAGGACAAAATTACACAGCTCTGATGGCACACATGCGACCTAAAAATGTCATAGAAAACAACGCAAGAAATATCCAAAGTCGCATGACCGAATTCTACTGTTGCAAGAAAAATATTTAAAAATATTTTAAGCGCGTATTTCTCAAAGCTAAGTGTAATATTTGCCTCTCATGAAGGGGAAATAAGTACGGACGTCTTTTGAATCACAGCTGAAATTTATGAAGGTAAATTGCAGACGTGGGTTGATATTCGTATCTTCTTTGTAGGAACTTTTTCATTACTTTGCATTATATAATTCTAGAGTAGAGCAGAAACTTGCATTGTCGGCCTGTTTGCTGTTAATTTACTCTAAATGGAGACCGAATTGGAACTAAAAAAGTTCTAAGTGTTTCAGGATTGGTTAGTCAAACTTAAAATTTATATTTGTGGAATTCAGAAAAAACCATACAAATAAATGTTATCGATCAAACTTAAAATTGTAATCTGAAGAATTCAGAAAAAAGTCATACAAAGATATATTAAAAATCGTTTCCCATTCTAAAATCAGCATTTTCTAAAATGTCTCTCAAAATGTTTGGCGAAAAGTAGAAAATTTGCGTTGCTAATTAAAAGTAAACATTTGTTTTTTGTATATAAATGTGTCTATCAATGGCAGAGCTGTGTATCGCTGGCGTGTTTATGAAATTATATTACAGCTTGTAATTAATAGTGGTGTCAAAATATCTTCCATTTTGTTTAAAAAAAACGGGTAATTTCGAAGTTATTACACTGAAACAAATGCGTTTTATTTTTATTTGAATTCTATATACCATTAGATACCATTGTATACTATATGTGGCAGTTAAACAGGTGAATATTGGATATAAAACGCGTATTGCTAGCACAGTTGTATAGTGACTATAAACCTTATTCTTTATTAAATTATTGTATAACTAGTATACAACGTTTTTTATACCCTTTACGAAATAATAGCAATAACTGTTATTAAAGTGTTCCATATCGTTATTAGAACATCTAGTACTGGTTATAAGTTTTATAATAATAAATGTATTAAACTGTTGTATACTCTGTATGAGTTAAAAACATATGTCATTAAGTTTTCAGAAATTTTATTGGATAACTGTAATTACAAGCTAAGGTTCTAATGTAAACATACATAAAACATACTTTTAAGCATTAAAAATGATGACAAATCGCTCCCAAAACTGTCCAGTTTATTTTCTTAGCAACGATGCACCCGTATTTTCTTGTATTACATGAGAATTTGCACTATAACTCTTCCACCTTAAGAATGAAGCATCCCCAGAAAGGTTGAGCTTCTTTCCATATAATTTTATTTCCTCTGGTTGATTGACTTTATACCCATGCTCTTCTTTGTCACCGTTAACCTTCTGTTCCTCCATCTTATGTAAAACTTAACATCAGCGATTTCTAATAGGACCTACAAAATAATAATTTTTAAGATTTAGACAAGATTTACATTTGAAAAAACAAAACAATTACAAGCCATAAAACAGTTAGATACTTACATAATAATTTTCCATTTCACACAACGCGATATGATCATGTATCCCACAAAACATGTGCATATACTGTCCATTTTCATCAAACTAGACGTGTGTAAGTCGATGCACAGCGGACTGTCGGAAATTTTACGATTGTTGTATTTTCTCTTCTTGAGTAAAGATAATAAAGACGTTGTGGTTTTGTGTGTTTATTTTGACAATGATTGAACATGTATGGACAATAAAAGTGGACTGTATAAGATAGTTGAGTACCGTTCTGCTTCATGCATAGCATGCTACTGAAATCTTAGAAGGGATGAGCTCGTGCGGCGAACCCTAAATCAGCGGCTGGAATAGCCAGGTTTCTTATTGAGTCGGCGCACTTCGCTCTCGGGTCTGACATATGATTATTATTACAAGACTATGAATATAACTTAACAACGATCATAACCGATTATGCACCGAGAGGTGACGATCACTTAACCATTATAAGATGCGTTTTACACGTTAAAAACGGAAACATATTCAGTATAAGAACGAATAATTCTGTTAATACAATTGTTATATACAAATTCGGATACTGGTCTTTATACAACAAATCTTCCCTACTATACAACTGGAATATAAAGTCTATAACACCTAATAATGTATAAGTAATTCATTATAACCTTTATTTCATAGATGCATAAGGTGTATTAAGCACCTTCCAGTTAAACTGATTGAATAATGAGTATGGAGATGATTGCTTTTTTTTAATAAAAGTTGTATATTGGTTATAAAAGTTTTAATATGCGCTATACACATTATTCTAGATAAACAGTTTAATAAGTCCATTTATTTCAGTGTACTTTTTGTTAACTTATATTTACGGCAGGTGCTCCATTAAACCTAAAATAATTTGCAAAAAATGTTCATAGGGTTCGTTTTTTTAAATACGAGACAATGTAATTATGGGAATTCTTAAATAATCATTAGTGTAGAAATATTTTCATTTTTTATTTTTGGGGCTGTGCCGACTGCTACCTCTAACAATATGCAAATTTCTGTGCCAAATATTTAACATCATATTAATCTCATGATTACTTTAAACATTTCTAAGAACTTGTTTGCTAAATGAGTAGTTATTTTAGTTTTATTGAACTGTTAACTGTAAAATAAGAGAGTTGCTTCAGTCAACCCGTACATGCTATCCTGCATCAAATAGGGTAGCCCTGATTTTTCTACGTTTTATATGATTGAGATCTAATGATGAATCTATGTTTTTGACCTTGGCAGAGTACCGGAAGTACCTGAAATAGTAAAAAAACGTGAAATTTTCGACTTTGTGTCAATTTTCGTCAATATTAACTTTAAAACAAAGGTTTTTCAACAAACGTAATTATTTACGTGTTTAGAGATGAGTAAATTTGCGATAATTTAAGACTAGAACGACTTCTCTAGACTTAACAATTTTCAAGATATAGCGACAAAATATCTACATACTACATATTTTATCAAAAGTGTGTGAGAGAAAAAAAATTCCCAGAAGTGTGTATCATAGGCTGAATGAATACTTTTCCTTCATATTTTTAGAAAGAACATATATCTCACGTCAATACAAAAACAGCCAGAGCTTGAGGACAAGACTACTGTTTTCGTTAACATTGACGTCACACTTGAGCGGGTAGCTAAATCAGTTGAAAGCTTCAGTGTTGCTCTGTGCGGAGACAATACAAGACTTTACCTCGACAACCTACGCTTCAATAATTGTTTGCGAGGGCTGCAACAAAAATCAATTTCAGTCTTCAACTCGAGATGCTGTACGATCCCTGCGTGCTATCATCAGGTAAAAATTACTTATTTCCTTTTTTCAATTTAATTTCCTGTTAATTTCTAATATAGCATTAATGTTGAATCATTTGTACTCTATGCTTATTGTGCTACTGCTAAATATGTTAATATATACAAGGTTTTTCTGAAATAAGTGCGTGTCTTGAAAAGGTTGATAGAGGGTACGAAAATTAGCAACTTTTATTAAGCAACTGATGGTCTAATTGCTTGTTTTCGAGAAAATTAATTAATAAAATTAACCATAAATAGAAGCCGACTGTGTGCATCTTGTGCACCTGCACGGCCAGAATGCTTCGGACTCGCTACATGCGTCAAGCGCTTCTCTAATTGACTGACGTTCGGAGAGGTAGATAAAGCGAAATGATCCTGTACATTGGCCAGGATGATTTTTTTGTATGGACACTGAAAGAAATGCGTTTTATTCTTTATTAGAATTCTATATACCATTATAAGACCATTGTATACTATATGTGACAGTTAAACAGGTGAATATTGGATATAAAACGCGTATTGCTAGCACAGTTGTATAGTGACTATAAACCTTATTCTTTATTAAATTATTGTATAACTAGTATACAACGTTTTTTTACCCTTTTACGAAATAAAAGCAATAACTGTTATTAAAGTGTTCCATATCGTTATTAGA
>NW_019416499.1:355288-393300 GCF_000390285.2 Anoplophora glabripennis | reverse complement strand
TTTACGAAATAATAGCAATAACTGTTATTAAAGTGTTCCATATCGTTATTAGAACATCTAGTACTGGTTATAAGTTTTATAATAATAAATGTATTAAACTGTTGTATACTCTGTATGAGTTAAAAACAGTTTAATACATTTATTATTATAAAACTTATAACCAGTACTAGATGTTCTAATAACGATATGGAACACTTTAATAACAGTTATTGCTATTATTTCGTAAAGGGTATAAAAAACGTTGTATACTAGTTATACAATAATTTAATAAAGAATAAGGTTTATATTCACTATACAACTGTGCTAGCAATACGCGTTTTATATCCAATATTCACCTGTTTAACTGTCACATATAATATACAATGGTCTTATAATGGTATATAGAATTCTAATAAAGAATAAAACGCATTTCTTTCAGTGTATGAGGACTAATTTTGACCGTTGTTTGGATGTTTCGGTTATTCGAGATTTGATTAAATTTCAGCGCATTCTAACACAGAATTTAAACCATCAAAACCTCCATCTACGCTTTCTATCGAAGGTACAGGTGGCTACCGCAACCGGAATACCTTTAAATTTGCTTAAACCTCCATGCGATTTTTTTTTCAATTTAAAACGTAATGTTGGGACAGGGCTGTGACATTTTTTAAATTTCGTATTGGAATAGTTACTTCAATATTTATTCGAATATTCGAACTATTCGAATATATTCGACTTATTACAATATTCGAATATTCAAATTATTTGAATTATTCGAATATACAAATTATTTGAATTATTCGAATATTTACATTATTTGAATAATACAAATAATGCTCGGAATTAGGTGGTATGTAGTCAAATATTCGAATAATCCAGATAATTCAAATATTATCTTATACAGGGTGTAACGGATGCTGATGGCCAAACTTCAGGGGGTTATTATACAAGTAATTTTCAACAAAAAAGTATTATAAGATTTTTTTTGGAAAGTTAATAGTTGCTCTTTTATTTAACATTTTTTGATTTCAAAAAATTTTGTGACATTTTTCATAAAAACATAAATATCTCGGTTATTCTTACAGCCACATCAAATTTAGATGTACCATCGGAAAGAGCGTTAAATTTACTACAGGGTGAGCATATATGAGTGTTTAAAAAATCTTCTATACCAGCTGTTAATTGTAATAAAAAAAGTTAATTGTAATAATTGTGAAATGAGCAAAATTAGTAGTATCTCCTTATTGGTGGTAACGCCAAAAATTTGTTAATGAGGACGTGTTTTTTGTTCAGAAAAAATTACTGGATTTAGTAAACTTTTCAACGTAATTGTTTTTCACAGCCGCCTTGGCATTTATCTATCATGAAAGACGCATTCTAAAAAAAACACGTTTGTAACAATATTTCGAATTATAGGAGAAAAAGGGAGATTTAAAAAAAAAGCAGCTTTTTGAAGAAACTCCCACAAAAAATACTTAACCTAAAAATAAAAATAAAGTACTATAAAGTTTGTGTATTTTCGATTTTTACGGTTTTACTACCTTTGCCCTTGATATTGTTGCCAAAAAAAAATAGCAAACTCAAAAGTTGATACTCGTATATTGTTGAAAAGCTTACTAAATACAGTAGTTTTTGCTGAAGAAAAAGCACGTCCTCATTAACAAATTTTTGGCGTTACCACCAATAAGGAGATACCACTAATTTTGCTTATTTCACAATTATTATATTTAACTTTTTACAGCACCTGGTATAGAAGATTTTTTAAACACTCATATATGCTCATCTTGTAGTAAATTTAACGCTCTTTCCGACGGTATGTCTAAATTTGATGTGGCTGTAAGAATAACAGAGATATTTTTGTTTTTATGAAAAAAGGCACAACTTTTTTTGTAATCAAAAAATGTTAAATAAAAGAGCAACTATCAACTTTCCAAAAAAATCTTATACTACTTTTTTTGTTGAAAATTACTTGTATAATAACCCCCTGAAGTTTGGCCATCAGCATCCGTTACACCCTGTTATATAAAATTCTCGTGTCACAATGTTCGTTCCCGTTCTCCTCCGAAACGGCTTGACCGATTCTCATGAAATTTTGTGAGCATATTGAGTAGGTCTGAGAATCGGCCAACATCTATTTTTCATACCCCTAAATGTTAAGGGTGGTCCACCCCAAAATTTTTTGATTTTTTGAAATTAAGAACTGAAATTTGACACGAAATTTAGACTGTTCTTCTAAATGAGTATTTTTTAATCTCCTCGTCTTATAATAAAACGTTGAAATGAGAAGCTACTAGATATTGATGTGCTAAATCAGATATTTGAAAAAAGACTATGTGCGCGTATGGGGTCCTGAACTTCATTTTTTTATTCAAAACCTGTACCACTTATCAAAAAACTGATACAGGCAACAAACATTAACAAAATCCAATAAAAAATGTGGAGGTGAAATTATTCGAATTATTCGAATAAGTCAAATGTTCGATTGTTCAAATTGTTAAATTATTCGAATAATTTGAATAGTCATATTATTCGAATAGTTACATTTACATTTATTCGAATTTATAGATAGTACTAATTCGAATATTCGAATTATTCGAATATGATTCCCAGCACTAGTTTAGACCATCCGTTGCTTAAAAAAACTTGCTCGTTTTCATGCTTTCTATAACCCTTTTCAAGGAACGTACTTATTTCAGAAACACCCTGTATACGATTTATGTTTTAATTTATTGGTATGACTTTCATTTTGCACAGGCAAAAATGGTTACGAATTGAGGAATTTTCTCGATTGGGGCAGACAATGAAAAATGACCAGCCTCTCTTAAATTAATATTTTATAACTGCCAAAATAGTTGCAGTAATGCAAGGAAAGTTGGCTTGAAATGTATAGCAGTGTGTACGAATTGCAGTGGCCAGTAAATTGAAAATGTGCCAGAATAAATTTTTGATAATAGTAATTTTTTATTTCCTCTAAGACAAAATACAAATTTGTATAGGAATAGTCAAAATAATTGCCTTACAAACTAAACTATAAAAAATTCGTCTAAAGTATAATAACAACTTTCGACTAAAAATCCTTTTAGCACATTTTTAAAATTTTTTAAACTTTTAGCATGCTTAATGTGATCACTTAAATGATTAAAAATCTTAAGTGAATTCAATGAAATTTTATATTTTAAAAAATTTATATGATATTTATCATTTTGACTTGTATTAATGCAGTGAATATCCCTATTCTTCAAAAATTAATATTTATTTATATACACATATACAGATAATAAAATCCTTAAATATATTCCTATACGACACAGTATTCGCAACACCTGCCATACATCTTACAATTAATATATTTTTTTGACCAATAAAAATATCTGAAAATAAAGTTGAACTACCCCATAAGCACAAACCATACCTCAACCTAGACTCGACTAAACCGTAATATATATTAAGTAGTTGTTCTTTAGTTAAAACAGATTTTACATTCCGAATTAAATATGTCACAGAAATTAAACTTAATATTCAATTGTTCACAGTGTAATTTCCAATTTAGACCTTCGTCAACAGCTATTCCCAAAAACTTAATAGCATTATTACTAACCAAATTGTGCTTTCCAATCTTTAAATTCAATGAATTACAAATTTTTTGACGATTGTGAAATCTTATATACTGAGTTTTCTCTACATTACAGTGTTGTTTGTTAGAAACGTACCAGTTATTTAAGATATCTAGCACCCTATGGCATTTATATTCTACATCATTATCAGATTTAGCTGAAATAATAACAGATTGATCATCGGCATACATAGACAGAAACATTTCTGGTATTAAAGTATCCAATCTATTGATGTATAAAATAAACAGTATCGGGCCTAGAACTGAACCTTGAGGAACTCCTAATTCAACTGCTTTACTCTCCGAGTTAACAATTTTGTGTAAACCACCGTGTTCATCACAATGATGAGTGAAGCTTACATATTGTCTCCTATCTTTCAAAAACGAGGTGATCCAATCTAAAGGTACGCACCTTATACCATATACATATAATTTTGTCAATAATTTATTATGATCCACACAATCGAACGCTCTCGTGAGGGAGTGTAGAGGAGTTTTTTATAATTTTTAGTTATTTCAATTACTTTCGGCACCCCAACGCGGTCGAAAATGTAAATTTGTCAATAGGTATCTAGACCTTAAATAGATAAAAAATAAGCTACCCAATTTAATATTTTGTAACCTCCAACTTGGTGGCAGACGGACTGAAGTCCACAATCCATTTCATAAAAGAAATACCACTATTACAGACAGTCATCGAATTTCTAAAATGTGGCCTTTAATTTTTTGGGTCCTTAGAGATAGTAACTCTCTATATTTGCATCATTGGTTAGTACTTTTCTATCTGAATTTGGCGGATTTTTATCTAAACCGAAGTTTCATTATTCTACGTCAAGGAGATATTTTAGAAATAGTTTAATTTTCTTGAAACGTTACCACCCTCTATCACGAAAACAAAACATATTCGAAGTCTTCTCATTATTGTGGTCACCTGAATTTATATGTAAATTTGTAATAGTTAAATCAATGAACCAGATAATTGTTCTCCAACTCAACAAAGGTACAGACTACAGTAAAATACAATGTGGTATTTCAAATTTAACGTTATTACAAAGAGACAATGATTACAGTATCACTATAAAATAATTAAATTAGTGTTACGTTGCAATCTAACATGGATGTAATGCAATACAGAATGATTGTAAAATATGCGCCAAACTGGAAAATGTTATTTTGAGGAAAAATTTTCCTACGCGCATAGGTTTCTAAACATTAAAAACAAAAATATATAGTGTGAATTTGAAGAAATTTTTCGAAAGTTTTATATTCTGCGCACAATGGGCTTGTTCACCATTTTCAAACATAGGCGCAGGACACCCCCCCCTTCCCTCGATTGCACACTTTTACATGCATTTTGATCATGTTTACATTTTTGCTCCCATATACTTTTGTACCGCGCAGCCAGCGAAAAAATTGAACGTTGCTTGTAAGACGCATCTTCAATTTTATACCTGTGAAGTCATTTCTCCACATAGGTGTCGGTCGATATTGTGACCACTGCGCATCAAATGAATATCCCTGAAAGTTACATTTGTCACATTAGAGTATACGTTTTATTGAATTATAAAAGTGGAAAAATGGCAGGTTTAGTTAAGAATTTTGTAACGTAATAATCAAGTCACACACGGTACTGCATATTAAAATTTATGTGCCTGAGTATTTTATCATTTGCGTGCATAGCAAATGATAAACATTAGAGGCACATACACGGTTTTTTGCTTTATTGAAGACATTCAAAAATTTTCTATTCGTCCAATTTAGATACATTGTAATGTATACAGGGTGACTCATAATTAGTGTCCAATAATTTACCACTTGCTTCTATTGCCAAAAATAAGAATATTTTTTCATATAAACATACCACGAAAAAAACGGATCTAAGCATTACATTAGGTACATACATTAATAAAATTCAAAAAATTATGAATTTTGATATATCATCATATTATTATACATTGTAATAAACAACGTGAAAAGTTCTTAGAAACGTTTGTTATGGGCGTCCCAAGCAGGGGGGAGGGGCTCGGGTAAAATTTGCATCAAATTTGTTGCTATTTTCAAATTTAAACAGTAAAATTTGATAGATCTGAGTTTTCTATTAAAAATGGTAATGTTGTTTTATATAGAAAAAGTAGTCCGTTTTCGAGAAAAATCGGTTTAAATATGTCTGTTATAACACTTTCCAAAGTGTGCTTTTCTAAGCACTTAAATCCGTCTTTCTTGGAAATGGAGCATTTTATCGAAAGAAATAAAGAGTACCTTTTTTGTAAAGAAAATAAAGGTCTATCATATGTTGCCCTCTGAATTTGAGAATTTCGACAAGCAAAAAATGGAGGCAAATTTTAGCCAGCGACCCCCCTAATGGAGACGCCCCTGATCAAAATTTTTGAAAAATTTTACGATGATCTATTTCGACTTTTAATGAGTGTTCATGGTGTCACAATTAATAATTTTCCTTCAACCCATTTCGGAAATATTTATAAATTTTTTGGGGCCCCATTCAAGGGGGCGCACATTGGGATTTTTGAAGTTTTTTTTTTCAAAATTCCAGAAGATGGCCAGATTTCAGGTGATCTTCAAACATTTTTTTCTAAAATACTCGTAAAAACTTGTATTTTCATGCCCAAGTGCTATAAATTTGATTTGGGTCATATCGATTGAGTTTTGAGAGGTTAGGTTGCCAAATCAATATGACCCAAATCAAACGTATACCATCTCAGATCTTCAGTAGGTATATATTCCCCTAAAAAAATTACTCCTACTGCTCTCTCACCCTTAATATTCAACGTTTTATTCTCTGAAAATACAAAAAAAATTGAAATTTGGCAACCTAACCACTCAAATCGATATGACCCAAATCAGATTTATTGCACTTGGGCATGAAAGTACAAGTGTTTACGAGTATTTTAGAAAAAAAAACATATGAAGATCGGCTGAAATCTGGCCATCTTCTGGAATTTTGAAAGAAAACCTTCAAAAATCCCAGTATGGGGCGTAGCTCCTTTAGGAAAAATTTCTCGAGCAATGTTTATATGGAAAAATATTATTATTTTTGGAAATAGAATCAAGTGCTAAATTATTGGACACTAATTATGTGACACCCTGTATTTCTGAAAGAGTAACCCAAATTATTGAAGAGTTTTGAGGATATTGATGGCAGAATCTTCTGGTACCATATTGTAGTATAACAACCCCGGGTTCGATCGAAAAAAATAAAAAATAAACAAACTTAGTTGTGGCCAAAAATATGTGATTGTCATAAGGACGTTGTATATATCTATTTTTTTAATTGACCGGAAGGCGCTGGCTACTAACTTTAAAGAGGGGAAGTATGGTTTAATTTTATAAAACAAAAGCAGAATAAATACACCTAACTTTATTATTTACGTACAACAGTCTTCAAATTAAACATGTGACAATTAGAAAGAACAACAAAAACATTAACAACCATTTAACATAAAATGAGAGTGACAGGCTCACCTAGAGCTCCCGTGGGGAAAGAGTATGGCAGAAAAACCCACGATCGTTGCTCTGACTACCCAAATATAAATACAAAACAACCGCTAACAAAAAGCATAAATTAATCCTTTGCTAATAATAAATAACGCCCGACTTATTTAATTTCTCACTAAATGTCACCTCACTCGAATTAGACATACACACTTCCAAGTAAAACTGAAGAGGTGTGGTGTTAGTTAGCCGGCAGGGCCGGAAGGTATTGGAGTCCGATATGGGAGGCAATCTAGCTATGAGCTGAGATTTCGGAAGATCTGTTTTAGCAATTCTTTTTTTGTATTTAATTATTCTTTTTACAGATTCATTCCTCACGGGCGAAAATGTTAGTAAATTCAATAGGGTTCTTATATGCGTATGATATAAAGTGAGCACAAGAAATGCTTTATTATTCGTTTTTCGTACAATATCATGATAAAACAAGTTAAATGTGAAACAAAGGAGTTGTTATTGCAATATCTGGGCAGTCACGACAATATATACATATTTTAACATGTAATAAATAATGAGCAATCACCAATAATAATTGTAACAATTTTACCTTAGAAAAATATATGCCCTAGAGCATAAAGCAATGGAAGCTAAACGTACAGATAATAATTGTAATCATTAAACATCTATAATCACCATAATCATAAGATTACATAGAACAATTAACGACAAAGTACTTAGAGAATATTACCTGCTAATTAATAAGGGTTAAACACTTTGATTTTTCACTATTTTGCCACATTGCCCGCCGATCGTCTTACTCCCATCTCCACACTGTTCTCACTTCAACTATTTAGACTTCCTTCCAGAATTCCCCACCTAAGCGTTTGTTTTTGCGCTTCCTTCTACCAACTGTCAATATTACGTTTTCATTATTGTGCAACACCCATGTAACAGGTGACGTCGAAGTTGATACGATAAGTATGGTTTTGCACAATATCTACTAAAAATGCATTTTGCCTTAAATGAAATGAAAAATTGGAGAAGTCATATATATTCACGGAAACTTAAAAAGCTAGACAAATATTTTGTTGTATATTTAATGCATCGCAACATCAAAATTGTCATTCAGGGTTGGCGAGTGCGCCGCTGGTAATTTTATGTCAATATATTTTACTGGCAGTTTCATTTCCTGACAACTAAGCCGCTGGCTGTCTAAGGCGTTTCACGTTGGAGTGTTGAGCGAAGTGGAAATTTAAATGAAACATTACTATCTACCTAGGAGCGGAAATACAGATAATGAGCAACTTTCTATAGGTTGTGAAGTTATTGGCAAAAAGGCCAGTGGATTGTTTTCACGGCTTCGTTTACATTGTAATTGAAGTAGAGGAAAAAAACTTGAGTTTAACCCTTTCTGATTAATTTAATTAGATAAAAATTCTCTGAATTCGTATATAATATGTCAACCAGTGATGCATATACAGACAGTCACTATCACTCAGAGTTCGAGAAATTCAACGCTATTGGATATTCTGGAAATTCGATCAGTGCTTTTAGTTCCCTGAGAAAATATACGTTATCGAGTTATTACTTTTTTAAACGTTATTATCATTATTAACAACAAACTAATGTTTCGGAAGCTCTAATTGAAATAACTGAAAAATAAATATTATTTGATTAGAATTTTCAAAACGGAAACAAAGAGGTGAGTTTTCGAAACGTTAGCAATTTGTCGAATATCAGTGAACATCCGTTTAGGTCTTAATTTTTTTTATGATATTTTCAGGACTAATAGTAGGTATACAAAAAATAGGGGGTGTTCTTTCTATAAACTCTTTTCTGAAAATGGATAATAAAGAAGATACTCTTTTAGTACGGAATGGTAGGTACTACATTTTTGATGATATCTTAAAAGTACGTTCAGATTCTTATTTTAAGCACATTCAAATCCCGCATTTTGGGTAAGAGGTAACTATAACTATTTCATCTCAACTTATTCATTTTTGTCCCTTTCTAAAAAAACTTGCGTTTGTCGCATAATAATACATTATGCAATTTCGACATGTATTGAAGTATTACACGTTTCGAACGAAATTATAAGATAATGGTTGTATTTTAATTTTCAAATACTTTCCTAAATTTTTGGTGAGTTTATGTCATCCAAGAAAACAAATTTTACTCTATTTCGAGCTGTAATATAACTAAAGTACTTATTTTATAGAAATTATTCAGAATGAGGTGGGAATAAGTGATATTTCAAAACGTATGCGATCAATGTTATAAAATTTTACACACAGTTTATCAAAATTAAACTGCTTTTGAGAATTTAGAGATCAATATTTTTTAAAATAGGCAGAGCAAAATTTAAAAAATTGAGGGTGATACAGTAATAGTCATCTACTAAAGCTACCCTTTATTGCAACATGTGGGATTTGAATAATACCTACTAACTAAATCATATATATCTGCTCAATTTTCGGGAAAAAATTTATATAAAAAAAAGGTATCCTTATTTTTCGGTACACTTACAGATACCACAAATAAATTATTGAAAACATTTTAATTAATTTAGAGTGACTAATTCCTTTCACAAAATAGAGTCGATACAATTTTTTAATAAAAGGTAATTTTAAATATAATATGTTAGTTATTTTAAATTAACTGAAGGATTTTGTAACTGTAATGTACTGTATTGTTGGAATGTAATTTCCAAAATATCCAGTACGTTCAATTTCTGATGTTCTTAATAATAATCTCCACCACTGGTTGACGTATTTATTTACGAATTTAATCACACTGCGCCGAGCACCTCAGAGGTATTTTAGATCTTGTGCTTTATTTATATAATGTCGAAACCACATACACTGAAAAAATCACTTAATTCACTCAATTTTATTCAGTAATGTATCAATTTGTGTCCACACGCGATTGATTGAAATATTCATTCTATTAGTACGAATACAAATAAAATTTTATCAGTGAAACTATTTCAACAACAAGTGACTGAATTTTACTCAAATTCGAGCTAACTATCAAGTGAGAGTCTTTTGTCTCTGTTCGAAGTATGTAAAACCAATTATGAGTTGATTTTTTCTTAAAATTTAACTATTATTGAGTAATTTTTTATTCAGACTTGGTTTATATCTCTAAATTTTAATTGTGTTAAAATTATAAACCACAGTGGTTTCTACACAGATCTGTTTTAGAGATAATATTTTAGGTCTTGATTAAAAGAATTACCATAACCTATATTGTACGTTACATATACTAGTCCTGTAGCCAGGGGGGTCCCAATTGCCTCCTTCATTTAGATGGAGTTACCCAAGTGTTTTTTATGTATTTTGAGCTGCAGAACACGAATTTTTTGGGTAGAAGTTTGTCCGGATGTCGATAAGTTTTTTATTAAGAAAAAAATTGCAAAATACTGAACACTTAGTTTTTGGCAAAATAAAAAGTACTTTCTTATTATTTGACCCTTTTTAAGAAGAAAATGTCGCTTGCAATTTTTTTGTTAAACGCATAGTTTTCGAGATAAACGCCGTTAAAAACTCGAAAAATGCGATTTTTGCGATTTTCGATTGTTCATGTTAAATACTACAAATTATGAGTAATTGCAGTGTGAAAATTTGTTTTTTCCACTGTTATTTGAAGCTATAAACAAATAGCTATTGAGCGTTCAGAAGGGTGCGCCTCCATGTATGCAAGAGAGTGGTTGCCTTCTTACAGGGGTTTAATACACGATCTTGACGCGTACTCTTCATTTCTAGACCAAAGAAACAATGAAAACTGAACGAAACATTAACGATTTAATGAAAATTTGCAATATTACAATAATTAAAATTATTATACAAAAATAATTTTATGTACGATTTTCTAAACTGTAAAAGTTTCAAATATTTTTATTCTTACAAGTATTTTTTTTCATACATGCACAGAAAGTGCAGCAAGATATTTGAAGTCGATTGCAATTACATGCTTTTGTGCTGCACATTGCACAATTGCAGGCAGCTGGTAATTCTTCGGGAGGTGGTATTAAGATGTTTACCCTCTCTGGCAACAGTAGATCGTCTTTAATAAAAAATCCATATGAAGTTGGGTCTAATTCGTTCATATGTGAATTTAAAACATTCGTTTGAATATGAACAACGTAAAAAGCCCGTAAGATGTGAAGTCTAATCGAATCAGAAGTCGGTGGCAAATTTTCTATTATAGAATTTTTGTGTTTATAAATCCAAACCCTTAATTCATTAAATGATTTACAACTACAATCAACATTTCTTATAATGTTAACTAAGAACTTTTCAGCTTTTTTCACGCTATCTTTTATACTTATGTCGGAACAATCTGCAAAATAATTTCAAAATGAAGAAAGAAAAGTATTACAGTTATTTTGCCAAAAAGTCATATTTACCCTTAGCAAAATTTCGTAAATATTCCACAGAGTTTGATTTCAAAGCTCTCGTCTTTGTGCCTACTTTGCTTTATAAACGATAATAAAAAAGTTTATACTTACTTATATTAAAAGCGTAACGTCGTATAATTTAGGTGTTTTTATAATTATTATTTTTTAAATTTGTATAATAATTTTAATTATTGTAATATTGCAAATTTTCATTAAATTGTTAATGTTTCGTTCAGTTTTCATCGTTTCTTTGGTCTAGAAATGAAGAGTACGCGTCAAGATCGTGTATTAAACGCCTGTAAGAAGGCAACCGCTCTCTTACATACATGGCGGCGCACCCTTCTGAACGCTCAATCGCTATTTGTTTATAGCTTCAAATAACAGTGGAAAAAACAAATTTTCACACTGCAATTACTCATAATTTGTAGTATTTAACGTGAACTTTCAAACGCCGTCAGCAGAATTACAAAATACCTATTCAATCAAAAGTTATTAACAATTGAAAATCGCAAAAATCGCATTTTTCGAGTTTTTAACAGCGTTTATCTCGAAAACTATGCGTTTAACAAAAAAATTGCAAGATACATTTTCTTCTTAAAATGGGTCAAATAACAAGAAAGTACTTTTTATTTTGCCAAAAACTAAGTATTCAGTATTCAGTATTTTACAATTTTTTTTGTTAATAAAAAACTTATCGACATCCGGGTACCCTTCTACCCAAAAAATTCGTGTTCTGCAGCTCAAAATACTTAAAAAACACTTGGGTAACTCCACCTAAATGTAGGAGGCAATTGGGACCCCTCTGGCTACAGGACTATACATAAGTAAGTATTAATCGAGACTCAATATATTATTGTTTTTAACTATTGTAATCAAAGCACTGCTCTTAAACACAATTGATCTAATGGGATTGATGGGAATAGACAAAGACAACGCACGACAACCATAGGGGTCGCTCAATAATGAGGACATTTATTACGATGTAGGTATGGGTTTATCTGGAGAATTTATTTAACGGGTACCTTGAAAGTTCTAAGTTTTAGTTCAAATATTATCACAAATACCTAAGTAAAATTATCAAAATGCTCAATACTGAGTGAAAATGTACTCAGTCATTTCATCCAATGGATGCACGCTGTAGCTTTATTGCTTTCACTCACACGGATTTTTTGCAGTGTATTCTGTACCCGAATTAAGTTTTAAATTTAGCTAGTTAATCCTGAAACATCGGGTTAATCCTACTCGTATATTAAATTTTATGGAAGTTGTTAATAATAAATTAAAGAATAAATGAATATTTTGACTCAACATCTAATAGGGCCTTAGTAAATAACTACCAACCTTGTTTATGGCTCGTCTAATGTAGTTATCCTTTTATCTTAACTTGGCGGAAAACCAGGATAATTACTTCGAAACAGGAAAACTTCCCGGCAGGTTCCTTAATCAATTTATCAAGCAGTTTCCTTTGACACAAAATTAAAGAATATTGTTAAAAATTCTTACCTTAACCCTTAGGTACAACATTTAAAATACTTCGGTTGTTATACTGGGGAGTTTCTATACTGATTTTGACTTTTTACGCACCAAGATTTCTTTTATATTATGTTTTTTGTAATATGTGGAGAATGTTACGATGAATCTTAATGAAACTTGCTGTGGACTTGTTCCTAAGTAAGACTCATGTTTTGATGAAGCAAACGCGTCCATTCGCCTCGAGTAAGTGGTAAATTATTGAGTGTCTTGGTACAGGAATCAGAACTTTTTATTTGGTCGCTGGAATCAATTCATTTGACGCTGGTGGACGCGTACACTCCCACGCAAGTTGTCTTCGCAAAACCCTAGCGGCTCTTACATACTTCTTACTGTCGGAAACTGTTTTGGAATGTTTCTAGGAACAGAGCTATTGCTATGGTAGAGTTAAATAATTTTTTGAGGCAAGACGCAGTATACTGGCATCTACGTCTGTTAAAACTCCTTTAAAATTTGTATAACTATTCCAATAGCCTTAAAAAAAAATAGAAAAATTCTTTGCCTCAGTTTAGTAGAAATATTGAAGAAGAAATATTAATATATTAATAAATGTGTCCAGTATCATATATTAAATATACGTACAGGCGATTAGGTAACTGAAATTAACACTTAAGCAATAAATAAAACGTATGTATCGATTTCACTGAAGAAACGAGTTTTTATGGGAAACGGCCGAGAAAAATAAATTATAATTTATATTATATTTAAAATAATTTATTTTTTTCGGCCGTTTCCCAGAAAAACTCATTTCTTCAGTTAAATCGATCACCCTGTACGTAGTCATCGCATTATAATGTTACCGACATACGTTTAGCGTAAGAATTCCAAATTGGTGTTTCAAACAACCATCAAGTGGTTAACCCCCCTCCCCCATGTATCAACGAACACATTGTGAAACGTACGTTGTACAACAGGCTGTTTTTTTCACGATAATGAAGTACCCAAACGTGAGAGGCAAGGGGATTAACGATAATAAAGGGAACAGAAGTTACTACATCCACGTCGTTGTTCCTGGGTAACGCTAAAAGTAAAAATATGAAAACTTCCGCGTTTTTGATTGCCGACATCACATGAGATATTCAGTAAAAAAAATTGACCTTGAAGTGACCTTGAAGGACACCAAGAAGGTCGAGTTTGAGGTCACCACTAATTGCAATTAAACTAAATAACTAAAGTGAGCTTTGTACTATGTATTTTCATCAACTGCGCCCTTCGGAGATATCCCGCCCTCAAATTTAAATAAACTTTGAATGCCCTTCATGGTCAACCCTGATTTATGACCTTAGGATTTTTGGACGTAAAATTTCCCGCATTTTCGATTGCCGACGTCGAAAAAGGAGGTTTCCATTTAAAAAATGGAGGTGACCTTGAATTAACTTCAAGGTCATCGTCAAGGTCAAATCCAAGGTCACCATTGAATTTCTCGTCAAAAATTACTATTTGACTAACCTTAACATTTTTAAAAAATAATTTAAGTACCTGGGAAATTGTGTTCTGAAGTTACAGTTCGTACTTAGAAAACACCCTGTAATTTTTATTTTACAAATTTCTCATTACTTATGTTCGAATTCCCCTATTTAGGGAAAGATGACTAGCAGATCTAATGTTTAAATAGATTTCACTTGATGTAGTCATATTGTACATTACGAATTATGTCGGACGCATTATGTTTATAGCCAGTAATTCTTCTATTTGTCCTAACAAGACCGAATGGTAAACGTTGTATTTTTATAGAATAACAAATAATAAATTGCTCTTTTTTAATATGAATCAAGCATTAATTTTAGTACTTTTGAGTTGTGGCATGTGTCAGAAAAATAAGGCCAAGCTGTGGCAAGAAATTTTTAACAGTGATTTCTACTTGCACTTCACCCGGTTCATAAAAAGTTACGAAACTTCTTACTTACATTAGACGTATTACCGCCATTTCGTGAAGTTTTCAGAATGAACACGGAGTACATTTTGAGCGCTAAAAGGATATAAAGTAAAATAAAATAAAGTGAACGGGTGAACGAAAACTTTATCAAGGATTTATACGTTGTGGGAAGCCGCTTGCAGCTAAACAGGACAAGCCGGAACTGACGAAATTGGACTTGGTTCTTGTTTACTTCCGCTGTAGACATGTGAATCAAATGACACCTCAGATAAGGGGTTGCTTATTGAGAAGCCAGGCATCGATACAAGGCGGTACGATAGTGAGATATTAAAATGTGATGTGGTTACTGTTTTATTTGCGCGAAATTTTTCAGTCTCGACAGATTGAAAAGGTATCTCGTGCAACACATCGAAATGTATAACATTGAATATAGGTTGATAATATACAGTTGAAATATGATATGAAATATACAGAGCCGTGCATATTTTTTATTGCAATTTACTTCTATACTATTATTAAAGATACTTTTTTTGGTGATAAAATGCATTTACAAAGTCATACGAAAAATATGAAAATATAATCAAAAGAAGAGTATCAACTCAACAAAAATGATTCTGAAAATTTACTTTATACGAGGTATTTTCAGAAAATAACCGAACTTTCTGAATTACGCGCGGTTGACAGCATTGCGTTGTGCATAACCTTCTCTGTAACCGCATGTTCTTGGATTGTTGATATCTCATTGTTCAATGTGCTTAAGCGTAAGTGACGATTTTTGAAATGTGCGGTATTGGTAACAACGATGCAACGCAAAATTTTGGGTAAAACTGGTGAAAAACTCACGAAACCGTTTCAACTTTTGAAACAATCTTAGAGATGTGCTCTGGATCGTACGTAACGTTACGAATGGTTTTCACGATTTAAAAGTGGCCGTCGGTCAATTGAAGATGAGACGTTTGTCGGCAACTCCTTGAACAATCTAATGACGATGAAATATTCATTCAAACGATCATAACGGGAGATGGAAGCTAGTTTACGGCTACGACATTGAGACAAAAGTACAATCATTACAAAGGATTGACAAAGGAACTCCACGCCGCGCCCCGTGCAAGGATGCACGTCAGTCACCATCCAATGTCAAAGTGTTATTTATTTCACAAAAATACACGATTGTTGCCGTAAAAGTAATATTATTAAGTTTTAATTTAATTAATGTTGTATGTTAGTTTAAGCTCTTGGAAAATGTTTAATGTACTAGAAAGCTTAAGATTTGTTTAGACTAGATTAGCATGTAGATATATGGTATACAAGTATATCAAAGGTTAATATACAATTTAAACACAGCTTAAAATTTAAGCAATATTGGCGTAATCGGCCCTGAATCTGTTATTCTGTATAATAAAAAATTTTGATATACAGGGTGTCCCAGTGTCAGCGTACAAAAATTTGCCAGGGGGTAGTCCTGACCAAAATAAGGTTAAAATTATTATAACATATTTTTCTGTGATGCACTCTCACTGAGTTACAGGGTGTTATTTAGAAAAAAATAATTACAACTTTCCGCAATAATTCAAAAACCTTATTAGGGATTTAAGTAATTTTTGGGTGAAATGTACATCTATTAAAGGTCATTAAATCTACATGGTGCTTATTTCGATATGACACCAGGGGTGGCCTAGGACAACTTGTCCTCAAGGTTATGTCTTCACAACTTTTGCATATCCTAGTTTTATGTAATTTGTTTACGTTTTCCTGAATCTGCAATCCATTCTAAACAAAAAATGTGCCCTTGTTTCATAGTTTCAAAAATGAACCGTTTTTGAGTAAATTGGGTCTAAAGTATCGACTTGCATTAGTTCGTAGAAAAATGCATGTAAAGATTTTATTTCTTGTTATCCAGTAGGTGTCATCATAAAAAACAAAGTTGTTTACTGTTGAGGTAAAGGGATGTATCTACGGCCCAATGAATATGAAGAAACCTAACAAGTTTTCTTTGAATTATTTAATATTTGATTACGTATAGGGGAACTAAAAATAGAATTGAAAATTATGTAATAGAAACAAAATTATGTTAGCAAAATGACATTAGAATTAAAAATAGAAAACAATTATTTCAATAAATACTCGAAACGCTGCCCATTTACTTCAATGCATGCCCGACATCGTTTGACCAAGGAATTGTAAACCCTTTGCAAATCAACTGTTGCTTGAATTTGCTCGACGACTGCATTAATTTTTTGAAGTAAATCGTCTCTCGTGTTACTGGGTTTGACATACACCAGTTGCTTCAGATGACCGTAAAAAAAATCAAGCGGGTTGAGGTCAGGGAACCTGGGAGGCCACATAATAGGTCAATTTTTCCCAATCAACATTTTCTAACAGCCACCTGCAAAATTGTTTCCTTTTTTCGGAATCGCCAGGATGCAAAGTTTGTACTTTATGTAGGTGGCATGGGTGCAGTTCTTCTCGGCATAAAATTCTCCAGACGCTGCTTCGTGGAATACCTACTTGCGTTGATATTCTTCGGACACTGGTGGAAGGATCATCAACAACAGTAGCTATTACATTTTCTTCTAAAATGCTTGCATCTTCCAATTTACCTCTTATTATGGTATTTCCAATTTTAACACCCTATCTTACGGACTCTTTGGAAAACTCATTGGAACACAACGTGTTGTGAAGGTTGCCTTCTGTTTGCCTAGATACTCCCGTGAGGCCACCAATGAATTTCCATGACAGAAACCGTAGACAAATATTATATCGGCAATTCGTTGTTGGAAAATTTGATAATACTGAATATCTTGTTGTTTTGTAAACTTAATTTCTCGTAACTTATAGTAAATACATATCGTTTATACAAAAGTTTAAAAATATAAATTTTAGTTTATTCAGCTCACAATTTAATTTTTCAAAATGATACTTCGAGTTAAATTTTCGTTCAAATAAAGTCCTAAAAATCGTATGCTACCATATGAATTACACAACGATGTATTCAGAGTTATGTCTTCAACATCATGTTGATAGGTGTGGTTGAGCAAAAATTCTGTTTTTTCCTTATTAAAATATAAATCATAGTAATTAAAATAATCAACAATACTGTTCAAAATATCAGAGCACCTGTTTTTTTAATTTTTAAATCTTTTATCAGAGATATATCACTAGCGTAAGCAGTAAAATGACAACACCCGGTATAACCGAATCAATTTGGTTTATATACAAAATAAGTATAATTGGACCTAAGATAGAAGCTTGTGGCACTTCTAAATTAACATTCAAATCTACTGGGCTCTCACCCGTATCAACATGTTCAATTATTTGACGATAAAAAGAGAACATCGCTGTACCAATGGATTTTTGCAGCCGAAGTCCATATTGATGGTCTTCTTGCTATCTAAAAAATTTTGTAACCCATCTAGCAACGCATATTCGAAATTTAAAAAAATTATTAGGTACAGATATAGATTTGTAATTCTGAAGTAAGGATGGGTCATTCTTTTTGTATAAGAGTATAACCTTACTTGCATTAAAATTTTCAGCAAATTTGTCAGAATTAAATGATAAATTTAGTATGAATATGATTGGTTTCAACATTGATTTTAAAATCCTTTTTATAAGAAATAGAAGAACTTCGTTCCCGCCTGAAGATAATTTATTTTTTAATTTTCTAGTAAGTTGAACAATTTTTCTTCACCAGTAAAAGGATAAAAAACATAGTACTACTGTTACATTAGGAATTAGTAATCATGCGAAGCACTTGATATCACATTTAAAGGAGCATTAAAAAAGTTATTAAAAGCATTATTTTCTCAGGATCTTCAGTTCCAGATCCGTTTTTAAAAAGGGACGTATTATTGTTAATTCGTTTGTTTTAACCAGTTAATTCGGCAACTGTTTTTTATAATGTTTTTGTAATATTATTATTATTCAAAATGATTTTTTGATAATAACCTTTCTTTTTTGAAGATAATAAATTTAAGTGTTTCCTTTTTGCATTATTGTACTGAACAAATAATTTTGACTATTTCATTTTTAACCTATACAGGATGATTCACAACTTATCCAAAACAATTTGGGAATAGATGCAGCATGAGCAATGGAATCAATATCGTAAAAAAATTTTTGTAAAATCCTTATAGTTTCCAAGAAAAAATATTTAAGTTATAGTACATTCAACCACTACATAGCTGGACAACTCTAGTCTCCAGCGTCATTCACCACGTGGCCTCAGCGACTCCGAATACTGAAATCGGATTTTGCAATCGTCGTAGCGTTAGTAGTAATCTGTGGTGGTTTCAATAAATTTTTAGTAGTTAGTGTCAACAATGGATAGTTAGTGTCAAAATGGTTTGCGTGTATAGCAACTTGGAGTTGATGCATATCGTTTTAATTTATGGTGAAGCATTTGTGTTATGGTAAAACAAGGCAAAATTTGTGTTAGTTCGTAGAAACTGACTATAACGGACCCAAATGTGTTTACACGTTAGTTGATAAAATTTAAAACAATTGTTATAACATCGGGTATGTCAAATGATTTTATTATTTAAAAACACAAATTAATTTTATTAATTAATAAAGGCAAAAGCAGTTAAATTTGCCGATATAAAATAGGTGCGATAAAATTCTATTTACATATTTCTTTCCTTGCGAAAGTTTTTGTCACACCGCCATGCCGGTCGCATTGTGGGAGGTCAGGTTTTACAGTGGACCAGTTTCCAGTGCCGTGCAGAAGTGTATTTTTAAATCATTTTCGAACTGCCCTTTTTGATTTTTTCTTTACAAAATTGTATCTGTAAGAGTCCCCTGTACATCCATTTTTTTTTTGATAAGTTCTGAATCACCCTGTATAAGTCTTTGAGATCGGGTTTAGACATTATCACCTGATTATTAACCCATTTCTTTTTATTTACATTAGTATAAATAATTTTTGTTTTGGAAACTCGAGAAGCATAAAAAAGATTCGTAAAAATACAAAATTCTCCAAATTATAAAGATAAGATCAATCCATATCATTTAATTGAGTTTCAAAATTTATTATATTATAGTCAATAAAAGATCTTTTACAATATTTATTACCTTCAGACTCAATTTTCTTATTACTAATCTCTAAGAAATCAGATCCATGTCCAATATTTTGTCGAACACACAACACAGTCCGTAATGATGACTATTTATAAAAATTTGGTCTATAATAGTGCAGGAGTTGGTCAATTTAAATACCTGTTCCGTACCCTGCTCCCCAGTATGTAAAATTCGTGATTAAACACCTTGTACTTTCCTTTACGATCCAATATACCGCCTAAACAGCACTAAAATATATTATTGGCGCAAGAGCTGTCTAGCTCGGTCTTAACAAAAAACTTAATACATATAACTGTGTAGTCTAAAACAAGTGAAAAATTATTGTGGCTCCACACTTATCTTCGGAAAATTCATGGCATACATAAATTTAAGTTTATGGTCTTTCAGGGCTCATTCTCTGAACCCGTAAAAATGAAATATGTAGATCAAACATTAATCTTTTAGACATGAAAAACACTTATAGCCCCCTAGCAGAGTTAATATATTGAAAATATCCGCCTAGAAGGAATAGAATTTTTTTTGACTATCTAAAGAGGCCATCATTCCTTGTGGGCTTATAATATTAAAATATTCTTGTCCTAACGGCGACCTACGCATTTGAGTTCATAAAGTATATATTAATTCCGAATTCAGCAGTTGTATTGCCACTTTGAAAGAAAATAGAACGAAAAAAACAAGCAGGATACTTTTTATTTTCATATCATTTCAAATTCACTATGTGTATATAACGAAAATCGTCAAATATTTTTTGGTACGGCATGCAACTCGTCGAAATAAGAAGAAAGGAAATGTTACTTTCTTTTTTTATACTAATTATTATTCTTTAGTTGCGCTCATGTCTAAACGTTCATATATTAGGCCAGTCATTATAGCTTTTTTTCGGGAAAAAAATACTATTAGAAGTTTCTCTGCGGAATATTGTTCAGAAACGTGTTATAAACAAAATATCAAAAAATCAACTCGAGACTAGTTGGGAAACTTTGTTAAAACAATGGTCAAAATTATGGAAAAGTAGTTTTTCGACTGGCGTAAAAAAACTGTTATTCATAGAGAAAAAAAGGTTTATACAAAAAAGGTAGGTATTAAATAAATCTGTAAAATAAGACAAGTCCGATTAAATTCCGATAATTTGTTTATGCGCAAGAGCTCAAAAATGGTCGAAATTGTCCGCTTTTTTCAATTGCTAATAATTAATGCAATTTTCATCGCAGACACTTGTAATTCAGGATTTTTGAAGCTTTTTGCACCCTTAATAAGTGGTAAAAATTTCAGCCCAAAAACTTCATTAGCTTGGCGTTGGCGGAATTTGTTATCTAAGAAGATGCTATTTTCAATTCATTTTTCCCAAGCTCACAGGCGTTGTAGGGTTTCGATCATTAGTTGTTTTTGTACCTAAATAGTTGTATTGACATATGCATTTACTGATAATTTAATTTTTCAAATTTAATTTGTTTAAAAATGACTGAAAAAATGTTAATATTTATTACATCGTTAAGCGCGCATGCTAAGCCTCGCCTTCCCCACTCGTTCGCTAGACCAAGTAATAGAACGCATCGCCGCTATCTTCTTTTTCGAAATTAAATAGTTGAATTCACCTTAATGTTAATGTAGGACATGAAAATATAGCTCTTAATGTATACTCTCTCCAAATTTCGGCTCTTAATATTAATAATTAAGGTCACTGCGATTAAATAAATAAAAAAAATTATCTCAGCTTCTAATCAACTTACAACAACGATTTTTTTTTAAATTCGAAGAAAACTAAAGTATAGAGGTTACTATTTTATTTTATAATAATTACCTATCTTAACAATTTAATAAATATTAACATTTTTTCAGTCATTTTTAAACAAATTAAATTTGAAAAACTAAATTCTCAGTAAATGCATATGTCAATACAACTATTTAGGTACAAAAACAACTAATGATCGAAACCCTACAACGCCTGTGAGCTTGGGAAAAATGAATTGAAAATAGCATCTTCTTAGATAACAAATTCCGCCAACGCCAAACCAATGAAGCTTTCGAGCTGAAATTTTTACCACTTATTAAGGGTGTAAAAAGCCTCAAAAATCCTGAATTACAAGTGTCTGCGATGAAAATTGCATTAATTATTAGCAATTGAAAAAAACGGCAATTTTCGACCATTTTTGAGCTCTTGTGCATAAACAAATTATCGGAATTTAATCGGACTTTTTTCATTTTATAGGCTTATTTAATACCTACCTTTTTTGTATAAACTTTTTTTCGCTATGAATAATAGCTTTTTTACGTGAGTCAAAAAACCACTTTTCCATAACTTTGACCACTTTTAAAACAAAGTTTCCCAACTAGCCTCGAGTTGATTTTTTGATATTTTATTTATAACAGGTTTCCGAAGAATATTCCACAGAGAAACTTCTAATAGATTTTTTTCCCGAAACAGGCTCTTTCATGTCTATAATGACTGGGATATAATATGTATCAACTGGCAATTGTTGTTTTATACAAGCTGTAACATTATTTACAAATACAAAATGTGACGGCGTAATTAACAACAGCAAGGCGATGTCTATTAAAAAAATGTTTGTGGAATATGTGAAACATACTATAAAATTTTTAAATACCCCGAAAACATATTTTGCAATAATTATAGCTAAAATGATTACTTATGATTAATTTTCAATTTTGACATATTTTTATTTTTTATTTTAAAATGCTTTCCATAAAAATAATTCAAACATACCTAATAACATAGCTTCCATCTTATAATGCATTTATGAAGCATATTTACGTAACTATGAGAGTACTTATAGAACAAATATGATTTTCTAATAAGCGTTATACGACTTGTAGAGAATACTTTGCAGTTTTCAAAACCCTGGTTGGATTTTCTGTACGACCATTATTTCCTGAGCAATTGATTGCCAAAGTCGAATATTTTTGCTTTGATCGACGATAACTCGACACCATAGGCCGTTTTAAAGAAAATCAATTTCGTTGATTTTCTTATGATTACTCAAGAACTGCTGACGCTAAAAAATTTTAAACTCCAGATCCGAAAACTAGAAACTTGAAACATCAATTTCCCTTTTTTTATTCTCTTTACGACCATTTCTCTCCTAGTTACAGCTCTTTGAAAATCACCCAAAATTTTGGGATTTTTTTAATATCCATTAATTTCTATGCCTATAGTCTGTTTAGAAATGAAAGAGAGTAATAAAAGCTTATTATGTATGCAAATCGTAAATAAATGTAGTACTGGTGCTTATATTCAATATTTTTATATTATATATTATCCGTATAGATGAGGTGTACTTTTAAAAAAACTTTGTCTGACCGGGTTGTACTAAATTGTAGCAGGTAGCTAAAATTTAATCCCAGACAATCCGTCTTTGTCTATGCCGCTTCAATTTCTCGGTCCATTTCTCTTATAAGTAAACAATATAAAAACAGCATTTCAAAACATGAGGCTACTTTAAGCATCATAACCGGGTTAAGAGGGTTTTTAGTAATTCAATTAAAATTATTCAATATTATTATCAAAATATTTATTTAAGTTTAATGAATAGACTTTTATTCCACACAAAAATATATGTATTTTGAAAATTCAAATTATGGTGAGTAAATGTAGTGTTGTATAAATGTACAATAAAGAAAATAAAAAAGTAGGTATATTAAAATTCATCCACTGAATATTCTGATGAATTATCTTCGTCTCCTAGATTGATAACGATAGGTTCCACAGTAACGTCAATTAAATTATCGAGTTCCCACATTTTCTCCTCTTCTTTTTGTACATGATGTATACATCTTTGCCAGTTATCTGCAGTTACTCATTCCAAGGAATTTTTTAACAAATTTTTCACGTCACTTAATTTAAACGTCGTATTATTTCGCGCTACATCTCCTTTTACCTGCGCCCAGACTAATTTGATTGGGTTAAGTTCACAGTGATAAGGTGGTAACCGTAGTACCGTTATTTGGCGAATTGTTGCCATTTCATCGATAACATATTTTTTCTGATCTTTATTAAGATTGACAAGTGTCAAAAGTTCCTTTTTCACCATATTTGTTTCAAAAGAAATGTTTTTCCGGATAACCATTGAATTATATCGGCTTTCCTCCAAGCAGTCGTAGGCGTCCGCTCGGTCTGCCGTGAATGGTAACTGGTATTATCCATGACAATTACAGACCCCGGAGGAATAAGATCCAACATCTGTGTAAAATACTCTTCGAAAACATCTGCGTTCATGTCTTCGTGATAGTCACCTGTATTTTTAGATTCAAATAAAAGCAAACCGCCATCTACAAAACCACTGGCACTACCTATATGTGTCACTATTAATCTTCGCCCTTTACCTGAAGGTGCCTTGAACCCTGTTGAATGTCCATCCAAAAATGCTTGTCGAAAACTTTTTACATTTTTATCTTGCCATATTTTTGTTACAGTACATCCCTTGTTGATCCAAGTTTCGTCTAGATAATAAATATTCCTCCCTTCGTCACGGAATTTTCTAATTGATCTTAACTAGGATCTTCGCCAACAAATAATTTCATCTTTATCGATAAGAACTGACTTCCTGTTCTGCTTTTCCCAGCAAAAATTCAACTCTCGTAAGACGGCCCATAATTTGCTTCTACTGATTTTTGGCAAATCGTTGTCCTCTGAAAGTTCACTTGAAATTTTGATTAGCGTTGGTATTTCTTTTTTAAAATAAAATGAGTGTACTTTTCTGCGAATGACATTTTTGAAGAAATCATCTATAACGACTTTTGATCTCCCTGTAGATAATTTTGGGGGATTTACAGTATCTTGTTCATTTTTTGTTTCCTTTAAAAGTCTGTAGATAGTCGATTTTCCAATCCCTGTCATTTTGCAACACTTTTCCACGATGTCGTCAACACTGTTGGTAGGATTTTGGTGTTTCAATGCATTAAATACATTTAATATAATAATCTTCTCATTCTGAGACAGCGAACATCTTTTCACGCGTTTAGCAGGTAGGTAATCTGATAAGCTCGACATTTTACCCAAACAATATTGTATCCACTGGCACAATAGTCACTAAACACAAGTCGAATTTTACTCTACTGCACTAACACGTCTTCGTATATTCAGCTCTAAGACTGGATTGATCTGTCACAATACACTGGCTCCTGCCCTATGATGTATCCAGTAAAATATACTAATGTACACCTATTACCTGTTAGCATTTTTTTACCCGATAATTACCTGAAACGAAATATTACCACGCCCATGGCCGGTTCTTATCTCGGGGTTTTATTACTCTCTTTCATTTCCAAACTGACTATAGTTATAAAACAGTATTTATATAACTTTCCTCTTCACACAACGCAGTATGATCATATATCCCCAAAGACGGTCATAACCGATTATGCACCGAGAGGTGAGGATCATTTAACTATTATAAAACGCGTTTTACACGTTAAGAACGGAAAACGTAATCATTATGAAAACGATTCTGCTAATACAGTGTTATGATTTATTGGCTTGAAAAATTAAAACGTACCAAAAATGGGACCGAATTATAAAATTCTTCAAATAAATAAAAATATTTAACTATAGTATAGCATAATTTGACACAAAAAAGGGTGTGGATTACAGAATTAAGTTAAATGAAGGATATTCTTGTATATAAATTATGTTTGTAATGATATAAGTATTAAATTTGCTCGATAAAACGTCTCAACTGTCAAAATTGTGACAAAAAGTGAATTTGCACATTCAATAACTATTAAAATGCACTCATGTATCACAAAAATGTTAGAAAGAATACTAAAGAACCATTTTGTAATGTTAAATATCAAGTAAATGTCCAGGCATTAGCACATTTAAAAAAATGTCAGAATTTTGACAAGTTATCGACGGAAGGTAAAGGTGTTTTACATATAAAGAAGTAACATGCAACAAATCTGGAATATAAGCAAAATACAGTATACTGTGATCAGTATTTATGTGTAGAATTAAACCTGGGTCACTGTAAAAGGTTTCATGTATCGTTTAAATATTGAGAATTTGTTGTTCCGTAAAATTTGTAAATTTCTAGTTTTATAAACATTGTAGTATTGCAAAATAGTATATGCAAAGTGTAAAAAGTTATAAAAATAAATATAATAGTAGGAACCCTCACCTTGAAATTGAGTTGCTCTACTAGTATAAATAAATTTCAAATATCAAAATATAAAAAAAAACATTCAAACGTCACCATCATATAAAGGCGCCCAACTAAACAATTAAATAATTAACAACAATCAAAATTCCATTTAATTTAAAAAACATTCAAATCATAATAACAGTTTTATATACATATTCGGCTATTGATCTTTATACAACAAATCTTCCCTACTAGATATACCTACATGTAAAAAGTAAAGCCTATAACACACAATAATATATAAGTAATTAATTACGACCTTTATTTCATAGATGCATATAAGGTGTATTAAGCGCTTTCCAGTTAAACTCATTAAATATTTTTTGTTAAACTATATGTTTTATATTTATTATAAAAGTTTTAATATGGACACATTATTCTGGAGAAACAGTTTAATAAGTCCATTTCTTTCAGTATTACATCAGGGTCTTAGTATTAGAGATTTCTTTTTTCATGATTTTTAAGTTTGCAATCACATTTTTGTAACAATTATTTACCTATTATGCCTGTCTCTTAATTAAAATAATAAAAATGTTAATGAAACACTTTTATTTATACACAAATGATTCTGTTGAAAGTGCGAATTCATTACCTTGGTTATCTTTAAATATAAATTTTATTGATTTCTTGTAACGTTACTATTATTGTATAATTTTGTTTTCCTGATCCGCCGTTCTTTTGAAACCCTATTAAAAATTTACTATTATTTTCTCATCACATCAGCCAACAACATCTAAAACTAAAAGCTACTATAAAATGCATGACATTTTACCCTTTCTCGTAAAAAATAAGTTTGATGCGAAAATGCAATTTCTTTTCCCATCCTCAAACTTCTAACCCTTCAAGAGTATATTACAGCATATTCTATCAAATTTGGCGGACACTGAATGTCCCTTTGATAGCTCAGTATTGTATCTAAACAGAACATCTGAAAACAATGGCACGTCTCCAGGGAACTTCCAATAACAAACTAATTCAAATTTGCCTTGTCATCGTCTTTGTTACAAGTTCGATTACAATGTTTAACCCATGATTTGGGACACAAATAATAAATCCCTTTTGAATAGCTCGCATTAACATGAGGCCAACAACTACGTGTCTAACAATAAGAGTGCTCTGGGAAAAGTAACAAGATTTAGTATTGAAGATTAAATTATCCACTAAAGAGAGTAAAAGTAAACGATTCTTAATGCTGCATATTATTGGAGAGCTATACAACGATATTCCACAGTCGTTAGGGAGTTGTCATTTAAAAATTTTGATTCCTACAGGATATAAAGCAAAACATAATTTGTCCCATTAATTCCCTCAGTTACCTTATTTTCAAAGCATTCTCTTTTTATTTACTTTTTAATTGTAATTTAATAATTTACATAACATGATAACACAAATTATGTATTGTAAAAAAAGAAAGATTGATCGCACATTTTATACAACTCAACTCTAAACCAGTAGTAGCTACAAAGGCAAGATAATAATATATTTACTACTCCCCATTCTAATCGCAAGGATTAACTCAGAAGTCGGAGACTTGTGCAGGAGAGGGGGCGACATATTATTATTAAATAGGCCGCATGTGCGTCCATGAGCGACTTACGTTGGTAAGGTTCAACTACCATTTAGTGGGAATGGGAATGAGGGAAACCTGGAAAACGTCATTAGGGGGGTGGTCAAACGACGACCAGTATCAATCTCTCACATTGACTCAAGTCATCGTTCCACCCGTAGGCTAATTCCTCTCTACGAATATAGCTGCGAAGATCAAACCTGCGACAGTGGCACTGTTCGATTCAAGTACTGACGCCTCGAACCGCTGGGCTACCAACCGAAATATATTCTATTAATTGTATTCACAGTCTTATTGAAAAGTAAGTGTATTATTCGAACCTTCGGTTTATTTGGCTCAGTAAGCAAGATAGTGCTGGTTATGAGCAATTTCTGTAGAAGACCCAAATGTACAGGGTGGTTGATTTTCGATAGTTTTATAGGGTTCAGGGTACAGACGGCGATAGATACAAAAAATCTGATATCGATGCCCCGTCCTCTTCTTTTGAGTTTACTTCACTGGTACAAAAAGGTCTTGGCTAACTTGATTAGTTTTAGATACACAGGGTTGATTTGAAAAATCGTCCATTTACATTAACCTCTCTATCTGCGTCGTCATTAAATTTAGAAGAAAAAAGTTTGAACATTAGTTGTTATATTTTTTATGAGGAAGACTGATTTTTTTACAAATCGCTCAGTTTTTCCAATATTACATAAACATTTTTATAATGGAACACCCTGTATTTAGCTATCCCATTAAATAGCATTTTTTTACATTTTCAGTCATATATAATAATAGATATTTTATATTTGCCTCAATGAAGAAAAATGTAAAAAATGTATAGGTGTTTTTTCAGTTGACCATGATATTTATTTAGTATTCGCCTCTTCGTTTTCTATAATTATTTTTATACAGGGTCGGAAAGTCCCCATGGTTCATCGGCCGTTACGTGAGAGCGATAAAGAAAGCCGTAGAAATCTGTGCGATAGAGAAAGATGGCTATAATGAAGGCTTCAAATAGTCACCGCCCATTTCGCCCTTCCACAAATAAGATCCAAGTGCTCGAATTGTCGTCTATTTTCGTTGATACATAATTGACAACGTGTGGCAATGGAGCGGGTCGCATTGTAAATGTGGATATTTACACCCTTTGAAATAATTTACAAAATATTCCCTTAGCTCCTCGACATTATTAGCTCTATACTTATAAATTTTGTCTTTAAGATCCCCCAAAAATAAAAGTCTATAGGCGTTAGGTCTGGTGACCAGTTTGGTCCGTACGTACCGATTCAATTGTCCCCGAAATTATGATTTAATAGTTCTCTATGAGGGAATTATGTGGAGGCGCACTATCATGCTGAAAGAATATGTTGAGGGTTGCTTTCGCTGTACAGCAAGAATAAAACGCTCTCTCAACGGTAATAATAAAGTATTTTATTGAAAACTAAGTTGTGGAAAAAGACGTGTTGTCGGTTCGAATGTTTGATGGAGATTCCCTGTGTGTGGAGTCGGTCGTAGGTAGCTTGGTAGTCGCTGGCAGAAGTCCCTGGTCCTTGGCGCCACTCTGCCGGGGTCGCCTTCCGGGAACCCTGAGGTACGTCCGGGCGGCGTCTCGCTGACGCTCTTGACGTTGTACTTAAAAATGGGTCACTTGCGAACATGTGTACCCACAATGTGATACCGTTGAGCTAGTGGCATATCGTCCAGCGGTTCAATAATATTTTCTTGTAAAGTTCTCACATATCTCTGAGCGTTGAGGTTTTCATCGTACATTTCGTAAGCTAACACTTTATTGTGGAAGGGAGCTACCCATACATGAAAACCAAACCACCCTTGTTGAATTTTGGCCACAGTTTGATGACCAATAATACGCATTATGCCAGTTGAAAAAAATTGGGATCTACATGAGTTTGCTGCAAAAACCATTGGCAGAAAATAACACGTCTTCTTCATCTCCTGTATGCGAATGATGAACTTTTCTGTAGTATATGATAGAAACTTGTGTTTTTTTTTAATTCTCAATGCTTTGAATTTACCAATTCCTGTCGTCCTTTGAATTTCTCTGCTGGATACATTGGGATTTGCGTCAACAAAAGCTAAAAAAGCTGAAGTATTGATTTCATCATTTTCTCTATTCTGTATATTATAAGATTTAGCTCTAGGTTTTTGAAAAAAAAAAACAAATTCACACAAGTTATCACAGTCGTTTAAAATTCCCTTTTCTGGTTGATGATGGTCTGGATAACTCTCCAAATCTAAGTTTAAAGCTGCATTACTATTTTTTTCACTTTCGATGTTTTTCAATATTTGAAATCTGTGAAGATTTTCATAAACCATTTTTATACCTTTCAATATTTATAAAACCAAGTAATAGTAGTTCAACAGGCTTTCAATCAGTCAAAAATAAATTAATTACCAAAACAAAAACAACAAAAGACGAATACTAAATAAATCTCCTGGCCAACTGAAATGATACCTATACATTTTTTGCATTTTTCTTCATTCAGGCAAAAAAAGTATCTATTATTATACAGGGTGTTTCATAATATATGCGCAGGACTTCAGGATGTGATAGCTCGTCCAAAAATTTGAAAAAAAGCTTGTATTAACTTACCCTCTAAAATGCACAATTTTCGAGATACAGGGTGTTGAAATTGTAAAAAAAATTTCGTTTTTTGCGAATATCTCCGGAACCGTTTATCGTACAGAAAACAGCTTTTGTAAGCATTTACTACTCATAATAAGCTATGTTCTGTGCGAGAAAAAATTTTTTTCAAAGTCATAATTGGTGAAGATTTTGAAGGGGAAGTGGGTGTTTTTCTCCCCAACTTCTACGCCACTGGAAAAAGTACGGTTTTGAGACACCCATTTGAACCGCCAATGTTTTCTACACAAATGTATTCTTGGTCATAAGCTCTAAAGTTGACCGTTTTCGAGAAAAATCAACTTCTATGTTGAAAAACATGGTCAATTTTTTTAAATAAAATTTTTTTACTAATTAAACAAAATTTATTTAATCGTTAGAACAAGTAACAAAACCAAACGTTAACTTCATAGTTGCAAAATTAAAAAAAAATAAATCGTACACAGTTAAATTAAATGTTGGAAATGTCCTCCGTTAGCTTCAATTCTTCGACGCATTGACTGTCTAACACGTAAGAAAATTTCCGGATTGTTCCGAATTATTCTCTTAATTGATCAACACTTTCAACTGGAGTAGCGTAGACTAGGTTTTTGAGATGGCCGCAAAAGAAAAAAGTCTAAACAATTAAGTTCTAGAGATCGCGGGGGTCAAGGGTGGGGACCTCCTTGACCGATCCAACGGTCTTGGTATTCGTCGTCCAAGTATTGGCGAGCAACCAAACTAAAGTGGGCCGGAGCTCCATCATGCATAAAGGACTTGTTTTGTCTTACTTGAAGCGGTACATCTTCCAGCAGTTCCGGCAGTACTTCTAGAAATTGTCGATAATCTGCACCGTTTAATCTGTTCGGTAAAAAATGTGGGCCTATCAAATGATCACCGACGATACCAGCCCAAACATTCACGGAAAATTGTTGCTGATGATTGCCTTCTGCAATTTCATGTGGATTTTCTTCAGCCCATATGTGGTTATTGTGAAAATTGAAAATACCATCTTTCGAGAAAGATGCTTCATCGGTAAACATAACTTCGGCTCCAAACTGAGGATTTTGAGCTATTTTGTCTTGCATCCATCTACAAAAAGCCAATCTTGGCGGAAAATCTCTTGGCAATAAGGCTTGTATTCTTTGGATATGGTAGGGACACAAAAGTTGTCTTTTCAAAATTCTCCAAACCGTCGAGTGAGGTATGTTTAAGTTGTGAGCTTTTTTTCTGTTACTTGTGATCGGATTTTCTTCAATTTCGTTGAGGACAGCCTCTTCTACTTGGGCATTTGCAGCTTCAATAGGCCGCCCATTATCAGCAGTATTCTTTTTAAAACTTCCATTTTCCCATAGTCGTTGGTGAATGCGTTGAAATAAGTTATGATGTGGTACTTGGCGATCACGATGTCTTTCTTGATACAACCGCCTTGCTTCTGCTGAATTACCGCTCGCCATTCCGTAAAGGTAATGCATTTCGCACATTTCAGAGTTTGTGTAATTCATTTTTACTTTTGTAATACAAATTGACTTTTCGCAGGTACAAACTAATTGTTATTTTGACAGGAGGTAGCTTTTGTTTTAAAATTTAAAGCCTAATTGATAAAAAAAATTATAATACATTTAGTAAAATAAAAATTTTATTTCAAAAAATTGACCATGTTTTTCAACATAAAAGTAGATTTTTCTCGAAAACGCTCAACTTTAGAGCTTATGACCAAGAGGACTTTTTTTGTGTAGAAAACATTGGCGGTTCAAATGGGCGTCTCAAAATCGTACTTTTTCCAGTGGCGTAGAAGTTGGGGAGAAAAACACCCACTTCCTCTTCAAAATCTTCACCAATTATGACTTTGAAAAAAATCGCACAGAACATAGCTTATTATGAGTAGTAAATGCTTACAAAAGCTGTTTTCTGTACGATAAACGGTTCCGGAGATATTCGCAAAAAACTAAATTTTTTTTACAACTTCCCCCTGTATCTCGAAAATTGTGCATTTTAGAGGGTAAGTTAATACAAACTTTTTTTCAAATTTTTGGACGAACTATCACATCCTGAAGTCCTGCGCATATATTATGAAACACCCTGTATATGGCTGAAAAGCTAAAAAAAATGCTATTCAACGGGACGGACAAATACAGGGTGTTCTATTTAAAAAACCCTATATTTATGTAATATCGGAAAAACTGTGAAATTTAAAAAACCTAAGTACGCCAATGGCTTCCTCATAAAAAATAGAATAAATAATGTTCGAATTTTTTTCTTCTAAATATAATGACAACGGAGATAAAGACGCTAATATAAATGGGCAATTTTTCAAAAAAAAAACTGTATATCTAAAATTAATCAAGTCAGTCAAAATATTTTTGTACCAGCGAAACTCAAAAGAAGAAGACGGGACATCGATATCAGATTTTTTTATCTACCACCGTTTTGGCTGTACCTTATAAAACTATCGAATATCAACCACTCTGTACATAGGATTAGTAAGAACTGCCTATACATTTCAACCTGTTTTAATCAATGAAGCACTATCATTATTTTTTGATCCATGTGAACTCCTGTTGGCGAACCACTGCTACAGGAATTCAAGTGATCACGTAATTTAATAGCCACACTCTGTTATGTTTTTTTTAAAATTCGTTTAGAGTTTATCAAGACCTTCTTTTTAATTAAATTACTTGACTACAGGGTGTTTCTTTAATATTATGAAAAACTTTAAGGAGCAATAGCTATTGCTCCCTAAATGTAAAAGAGTTTTCTACATAAATGCTTATTTGTAATGTAGATGTATTTTATTTTTTACTAAAAATCGGAACAATTTAATTAAAGAATGCAAGATACAGAGACAGGAAAGTTGCTAAGTGAGCCAAGATTTTAAAACGCATTTTTTAAATTGTAAATTTTCAACTCCGTAGAAAGAGAATGAAAAACCATTAGGGCTTGTAATTTTCAATCCTTTTCGAGCGCAACAAATGATTAAAAATATAGGCGAAGCAAAGCCTTTGATAAAATAAAGCAACATCCCAAAATGTATTCTTCTTTGTTTGTCCAGCTGCGAGAAATAAAATAAAAACTGAATTTGAATCTACTCCTTCAAAGGAATATAACTCCGATAGAATTTAGAAATAATGCCGACACCATTTGGGAAAGAATCGTTTCTTAATGTTTCCGCAATAGCAAAAAAACACTCAAGAAATTCTCAAATTACAACAACAATTGGAGAAGTTAGTTAATAACATTAACTGTTATTTGCACATAGTTACTGTTATTTATATTAATAACTGTTATTTTTATTAATAAGACGTTTATTGATGTAATTATTGATTTAATCCCATATTTCGATGGGAATTAGTCTCTTCATATTCAAATAAAAACAAAGTACAAAATAAATTTGTTCCTAGAGCAATCAAAAGTCAAATATGCGGACGAGCACAAATCAAAATTCGTTCACTTAACCAAAGACATTTCACTAAACCATTAAAACTCAAATATTTCGATGTCCCAGTTAACCTACTTCAATAAATTCGCTTTTCGGTGTCAGAAAAACAGAATAACTACCCATTTCAATTCATTGTTTCAAACAACTTTCAATGCAGACAAGACATAACTTCCAACCAAAAAAAAACCTTAACCTTTGAGGAACTGTACCCGAAGCTGACAAATGTTCCTAATTATTTTTGTAATACTTTGGAAAACCAAGCCTTACTCTTTTCTGGACAGGGACATTTAACTCCAGTACATTTAAATACTCTTAATATTCATAATGACGTAACAAAGTATTTTGCATATCAAATATGACTAACGTTAAATATTCCCTTTCAAGATAAGATAAGATATAATGTTAAATAATTTAATAATCACGTTATTAGATACTTTTGTTAACTTCATAACGTTGAGTTACATTTCACACACACATATAATTCCAATTATAATTCGCCGGTTGAACGATTCCATTATATGTTAATAGACACAATTAGATGTGTCAAAATAGAACATCAAAAACCATCCAGATTTTTAATAACCCTCACAATTCTATTATATAATAATTCTATTCATTCTGTTACTGATATGACCACTCTTGAAATTATACATGGACTAAATTGATATGATTTATTGTTATAGTTTCTCAATATGATTCTCAGCATAAAGGAAATATGCAAAAATCCAACAGTACGAAGAAAACAATTCAGGAGAGAAACATAAATCTTAGTGATCTAGTGCCAATTGCCAATATAATCAAATCTAGGTGTTTATATCAAATCATCTTTCACTACTTAAAAAATCTCAAGTTATAAGAGATAACAATATGACAATCTAAATGACTTCTGGGTTTGCACATGAAAATAAAACTCAGAGACAAAGAAAAGTGGTCAATGGAAAACTAAAACTAATCTTCATTTAGCATTTCTTTTAGTTCATCTTACAGTTCTTGCAATTTGAACAGTTAGTACATAATATTACAGCCATTTAAAATATGCAATTGATATAAAAATTGTTAACAGTATACTTGACAATCCTCGGTGGCTCGCCACGTTTACATATACACTCATATGTCACGATAATGTAGTTCAAAATTCACCTATCCTTCCAATTGAAACTGGAAAACCGGAATAAATTGGTTATTTGGCGATACCTTAGCAGAGTCAATGGTGACGATCATTTGGATTGAGAGCGAGCGTATGTGTGGAGATGTTCCCGATGTTTCCAAAATCTCCGGAGTCGTGTTCGATTCCGCTGGAACCCTCGGACCACAGTTCTGTACTTTACCGCGGATATCGAACTAGAAGATTTATCCATCCATAATGGCACGATACGGTACAATTTTCACCAATGTTTCCAATTTTCCCGTTGCTCCGTCCAGAAACCGCTCCACGATTATAAAATTCGGTCCTAATATACATATACACACCCTGTCGATCATTAGCCTTGAGAATCCAGAGAAACTTCACTGCCCGGAGAAGTCTTATTGTTAGATGGAAATTTCGCAGAATGCTGTGATTATGAAAGCAGAATTTTACCGGAGACCTGGAGAGCCACCCGCCGGATACCAAAGTAGAATGCGAGTGAACGTCGACTCTGGGCATCTGTAGTATATCAAGCGGAGATGGATGCTCACTCAGAGTACATATGTACTCGCTCTTTATACGATTATGCCTGTAACACTTGAATAAATTTACTTGTATTGTATAATTCACAATCTATAGGTAAATAAAATGTTTTGAATAAATACTTTACAATCCGAATTAGACTACTCTAAAAGGGTTCATAGGAGCTAGACTACTATAAAATGGTTTATAGGAGTTAAACCACTGTAAAAGGTTTCATAGGAGCCGTTTAGCTCAAAAAGCTCTTCGAGCAGGACGTAAGTCATATGACGTCACATTGCTGCCGACCCCTTCAAATTTGAGACATAATTTAAAAACCTTCTTGTGTTTATTTTAAACATAATCAGGATAGTTTTATTAATATTATTTTAAACTTTTGCTGTTTCAGTTACAGACATTAGCTTTGTTTTGGTTATCTTTTTCTGAACGGTCCAGAATCATCGCAGAACAATAGACAAAATTCTGAACGATTCGGAACTATCTGGAGTTATTTGAAAACCAGAACGCATTACAAAAATATACTCATAAAACCCAATAAAAAGATACTTTTCTTAAACGAAAAACAGGAAATGAAAAAATTATGAATGACAAACAGAGCTTGGGACAATGGGAATAACTACGCGTGCGCCAAATAATACAGTTTTAAGCAATTCGTGCTAGGGAGCTAGAACTACTTCGGATGATTCAGACTGGTTCCGAATCAAGTTCGAATAAAACCAAAACAAACATCTGCGAAATACTGAATCGTTCAAAATAAACACGAACGCATACTTCAGAATGCGCATGATTAGAACCGTTCAGAACCGGATTTTATGGGAACCAAAACAAAGGTAATATCTTTGCAAATTCACTTGCTTTAAAAAGATAAAACAATTTCTTTCACTCATAGAAAATGCTATATTCATCTTATAAAAACGAAAATTAAAGGGTCAAATTTACTATATTGAAGTAATTAAATGCTTGAATAAAAAACAACGAAAAAATTGCTGTATTCCCTTTTAATTAAATTGAGATTACAATAGTACAAATTTTTCATTTTTGAAGTTATTCCACTCGCCGCTACTCAGAAAACTATATTATATTTTTTTTCAAAATATAATATTGTTGCCATATTTACTGACACTAAAAAAATCAGAAAAGACAATTGGTAAAAAATTGAATGTGCAAAAGCGCAGAAACTCATTTAATATTGTATGTTAATTTTGCAATGGGCAACCAACTTTCGAAAACGAGATGAAGGTCACTGAAGAAAACTCAAAATATTTACCCTCAATATGCCAACCTTATGTATCTGAATACCGTTCTTTCGGTGTTTGCTACATTAATCATCAATAACCCACGCTTTATTTCATTCGGCTAAAGGCGTGTGAAGGAGAGATGGATATTCTGCTGACTAGTATGTATATTCCGCTGTATTAAATACGTGACCTGATTATTGGAAAATTGAATCAGTTTACCCTGAACTGGAGTGCGTTCATGGGTCTCTGAAGGAAAACTGGAAAACGAATTAAATCAGAACCACTTATCGGCCTTCTTGCTTCGCCCGACATCGCTTCGCTTCAAACTATAATTAAAGTTTTATTTTTTTTTAAAAGACCTTCTTCTACTACCGTATAAAATACTAACTCTATGCATATTGTAAAATCTAACATTTGTGATTTTTTAAATTAGAATTATTTAAAATTGTATTTTGAACAAAAAATTCTTATACATTTTTCTGTGATAATAATATTTTTTATAATACATATATTATATTTAATTTAATAAAAAACAATAGTAATTTGATTAACATCTATCTCATTTCTTTGAAATAACATTAGAAATCAAATGCATTTATCCAATATCCAAAATACTCAGTTGCATCGAAATCCTCCTGTTCTTAGTGACAGTAAATGTTTCCCTTTAAGCACCAAATATATTTTTTCGAAAACTGTCATCAAAAGTCGACATTTTCGTTAAATTTTCAGTTAACCTAGCTGCAAAATATTTTTATGTTCTAGAACGCCAGTCTTTTTCGTTCTAGAACATAAAACAAATGTCAAAATTATTTGTTATTTTTTCGAAACTTATTTATGATTTTATTAATTAAACAATAAACATTTTAAGTAATATAACTTTTAAATACAAAACAGAAACTGTTATAAACAGGACGATTAAAATTTATTTTACACTACATGTACATATATTGAAACTGCCAATATTGCAGCGAGTTAAATTTATGCTAGATTCAGTGCTGTCAGTTATCGTAGCTTTTAATTCTGGGTGTTCAATGAGGCTGCTGCTGTAATTGTTTCAGTTTACTGCGCACGTTGTATTATTGGCAAGTTCCGTAGGTTCTGCTGAAGATGGTAACAATTTATTTGCGATTGAAATATTATTTTGTATAGAATCTTATACAGGGATGGCCAAAAGTACGGAATAAAATTCATATTTTTTGAATGAGTAAATTTTTTCTAAAACGTCGAAACACGTTAACTGATTTTGATTTTTTCCCATCTTTCGGTTTTATAATAATTCATTTTTCTTCAACCCCCTAACCCCCAGCTACCCCTACTTTTTTTTTCAAATGGAAACATAAGGCATGGGGGGGCTCGTTGAAAAGCTTATAGATAACCGAATCCAGCCATACCAAATAAACAAGTTTTATTTTTTCAATA